>NC_037672.1:181768636-182026758 GCF_003255815.1 Theropithecus gelada | reverse complement strand
CAGCCCGGAACCCGGCTGGGCAGCAGGGCCCGCCCATCATCGCAGCCCGGAACCCGGCTGGGCAGCAGGGCCCGCCCATCATCTCAGCCCGGAACCCGGCTGGGCAGCAGGGCCCGCCCATCACCGCAGCCCGGAACCCGGCTGGGCAGCAGGGCCCGCCCATCATCGCAGCCTGGAATCCAGCTGGAGACAGAAGTGGATGAGGTGTAGGAGTTGTGTTTTCTCCTCTCTTGCTCTGCTACGCACATTTCTCTTAATTTCCCTCCAGTCAGCACCGCTGAGGAGCCAAGAGTCTTCTTGATGGGGAACTCTGTTACCCCGATTCCACCCAGAGCCCTGAGATGGGCGGGATGTGCGCGGGCGGCCCCCGCTGAGTGGGTATTGCGTATGTATTGCAGGTGAATGCAAGTGTTGGGTCTCTGTCTGTAAGGCGGGGCTAAGTGGGGAGACTCCAGGTGGGTGAGTGGATTATAACTGATTTCTTGGCTTGACCGAGAAGACTGTCTGGTGTCGGACCTGGTGTCCTCTACATTGGGGGTAGGTAGTACTTGAATAACAAGGCACCCAGGCACAAGGGAACCCCCTTCCTTTATTAAACTAAAATGGGAAGGTTTGATTTCTTGCCGGGAGACAGAATTGACCAAGACTCTCAAGGGGGAGGGACAGCTGGACCAGAGGCTCCTGTCCTGAGTCCCAGGCTTTTGTTTGCCCTTGGTTAGAATGGCCTCTCTGGGATCACCACCACCATGCAGGCCCCAGGGGGTGCTGCTTCCTCCCCTCTCCGTGTTCTGGTCCCAAGGAAGAGCAGAATCATTTTCTTGCCCTGTTTCTCCAGTGAAAGCTGGCTAGAAGATTTACAGGTACTTTATGAAAAGACTAAACAATAAGAGGGAAGTAAAATGAACAGAAGAAGCCCAAAGATAGCCCTGCTTCCAGAATTCTTCCTATCATGCGAGCTCTACAAGGCCAGGGGTACTGTCTTACTCACCTTTCAGCTGTACCTCGTAGCACAGGGCACAGAACTTGGTCAGTGTTTGCTGGCTCAAACTGAATAGGTTCTTAGTTCCCAAGACAGGGGACTTAGTAGACAGGCCATTTTCATGTGTGCTTTGCTGAGACTACCTCTGTCCTGTTGAGGAAACAAGGCCCATTCGGGCCAGCGCCTGTCCACCTCTCCCGCCTCATCCCTCTCCGCCCTGTGCATCTTCCTCCAGCCCTGTGGCTTCCCCCCGCAATGCCCTGCACACACCCTGCTGTCTCTCACCTTCGTCTTTAGCGGTTTTCCCTGCCTCATGTGGGTCCCATCCGACTCCCACCTCTGGCTCACCTCCCCCACCCCAGGTTTTCCCCTGTCACTTGCTGATCATTCTTCAGAATTCACCCCAGCGTTGTCTTCTCTGCAGAACGTTCCCTGACACCACCCCCCACCCACGACCCTTCACCCAGATTTAAGTGACTGTGCTCCATGTCCTTCTGGTATCCACACCTGTATCATGCCATTCTCGCACTGCTATAAAGAAGCAGCTGAGACTGGGCAAGTTATAAGAAAAGAGACTTCATTGGCCCAGGGTTCTGCGGGCTGTGCAGGAAGCATAAGACTGGCATCTGCTTCCAGGGAGGCCTCAGGAAACTTCCGATCATGGCAGAAGGCAAAGGGGGAGCAGGCGCATCACATGGTGAGAATGAGACCAAGAGCCAACGAGTGTGCGGGGAGATGCCACACGCTTTTAAATGACCAGATCTCGTGAGAACTCGCTCATTTCGAGCACAGCACCACGGGGATGATGCTAAACCATTCAAGAGAAATCCACCCCCGTGACCCAGTCATCTCCCACCAGGCCCCACCCCCAACACCGGGGATTACAGTTCAACATGAGACTTGGAGGGGACCATGTGCACACCGTACCAACACCCCGCTGTCAAAGCACTGGCCATCACGTGCTTAGCGGTCCCAGCGAGGCCAGGCGCCTTGCTCACACAGACCAAGTCTTAATCAACTGTGAATCCCCAGTGTTTGGGGAGTGCTCTATTCTCAATAAATGTTTAGCGAACTTACCAAGTAATTAAACTGGAGGCAGGAGGACAAGATGAAGGGAAGATGAAAAAGGGGTGAAGGTAATATTATTGTGTTGTGTTTTTTATTTTTATTTTTATTTTGAGACAGAGTCTCACTCTGTTGCCCAGGCAGGAGTGCAGTGGCGTGATCTTGGCTCACTGCAACCTCCACTTCCTGTGTTCAAGGGATTCTCCTGTCTCAGCCTCCTGAGTAGCTGGGATTACAGGTATGCAACACCACACCAGGCTAATTTTTGTGTGTGTGTGTGTTTTTAGTAGAGACAGAGTTTCACCATGTTGGCCAGGCTGGTCTTGAACTCCTGACCTCAGGGGATTCACTGGCCTCAACCTCCCAAAGTGCTGGCATTATGGTGTGAGCCACGGCACCTGGCCGGTAGTATTGTTTATATGAGGGAAGCAACATGCAATGACATCAAAGTGGATGGTGCTGACCTCTCCTTTTTTTAAATCATCATATCTCCTTTTTGGTCCTGTGGACTCTTTAATTCTTGCAGAGATGCGCTTCTCATGGTGTTGTCTAAATTCCTGAGAAGATAGATCAGTCCCAAGCAGCATCCCCAACTCCTGCTCAGGCCAATCACCTGCATGGGACCCTGTGACTGCTGCAATTTATGCCCTACCGAGTCAGGGCAGGGAGAGGGGTTGAGGGCTGTGAAGCTGGGAGATCCCTGAAGAAGGGTTCAGCTGGCAGGACAGACATGTGAGGAATTAGGAATGCTTTCCTGCTGTCGTTCTTTCTTTTCACTGCCACAATCTGATTTCTACCAGGATATAACACAAAATCCAGTCCTGTCACACAGGCAAGCAGGATTATGATCTGTTTCTGTCTCCCTCTCTCCCTTCCTTTTCCTCTCCCCCTCGCCCCACATACACCTACATACACACTGTGGAAGTGAGAATAAAAAATTAGAGATGAATCTCTAAATTTAACACTTTATTTGGGAAGAAAGAATTGCAATTCAGGGCCTACAGGCAGACTAAGTGGTTTTTGGTATATCTAAAGAAAAAAGAGAAGGTTGGGGATTTTATGAGAAAAGAAAAAAAAAGAGAGTGTTCTGTGTGGTCCTGGAGAAAGTTCTTTGGTTTTAGCAAAGCTTCGGGGGCTGGCCAGCTCCATTTGGTGGGTGACCATGGTGGCCACGATTAGTCCTAGAGTTGTAGCTGCTGAGGCCACAGATAAAACTGGTCTCAGGCTACAACAGGCAGTTTAAGCCACCAGACTTGCAGAGAGTTTTATTTATAGAGCAATGTCACGTGTCCTGAGTGCTCGTCCCCCCAGCCCTCCACTCTATTTTGGTTGGGTGGACAAGAATGGCACAGCTTGTGTGATCAATTTCCACAACACAGAGTATGTTTATGAAGAAGTTACTTTTAGACTGATAGTCCTACTTTCAAAGTCACTGTCTTCATTATTATTTTTTAACTTGTTACTAATTTTCTTCCACATCAACTTGAAGAAAACTGTAAAATTCGAAACCACGTTTTTAAACTTTAAGACTTAATATCTGGCCGGGTGTGGTGGCTCACGCCTATAATCCCAACACTTTGGGAAGCTGAGGCTGGTGGATCACTTGAGGTCAGGAGTTTGAGACCAGCCTGGCTAACATGGTGAAACCCCATTTCCACCAAAAAAAAAACAACAACAAAAATCATACAAAAGATTAGCCAGGTGTGTCGGTGCAGGCCGTACATTAGCCAGGTGTGTCGGTGCGGGCCGTACATTAGCCAGGTGTGTCGGTGCGGGCCGTAGTCCCAGCTACTCCAGAGGCTGAAGTAGGAGAATCGCTTGAACCCAGGAGATGGAGGTTGCAGTGAGCCGGGATCATGCCACTGTACTCCAGCCTGGGTGACAGAGTGAGAAGCTGTCTCAAAAACAACAAAAAAGCAAAACAAAACAACACCACCACCAACAACAAACTTAATATCTGAGCTAAAAAGGGTAAAAGCTTTGGGAAAGGATCTGGTTACTGTGTTTCCTGCAATACAACTCTGTTCTATTTGCAAATCCCTTTTCCTTTCCCTATATTCTTAATTTCTTATAGGCTGAAACTCCAAGCCAAGAGCACAATAAAGTTTGAAGAGCTAGTCTATGCAGCAGGTTGGGAAGAGGAACCGATTCCCTCGGAATTCTTGCTTGGTTTGACCCCTTTAACAGAAGGCGGGGGCACTGACGGCAGCCTCACAGATCCATATAAACCTCAACGGAGAAGCCCAAACAAGGGAGATACCTCTCTGCTTTTGACCTAACAAGTAAATCACTGCATGTCTTTTTCAAAAAAAGGAATTGCAAGCTGATTCTGAATGTCCAGCAGCTTCTGTTGGAACTCATAGGGCTAAATGTCTTTCGCAGAGGACTTTTATCTCAGACAGAGTTAGAGGCGTGACTTACTGGTTATTTCCCCTCTGCCTTCACACTGATAACTCAAATAATAAAATTCTAACAATCAAAATGAACATGTTTTATTAGCAAAAGAAAAGGCCACTGGGAGTCCATATACTGTATAGATATATCTATGGTGAAAAATACTTCACATTTTAGCCAATCCATTGTTCTTTTTATTGAAAACAGGTTCCTGGATCTCATATCATGGAATAGCTCAGTAGATGAAAGAATGATATTGAGGCTAGGATTTTAAAAAAGACCTCTCCAAGCCTTGATTAAGAAAGAGGGAGATTCAGCGGAAGGGGAAAGAAGCTAAGAACATTAGTTATTAATTACAAGGATAACAGGCTGGGTGCGGTGGCTCCCAGCACTTTGGGAGGCTGAGGCAGGCAGGTCACCTGAGGTCAGGACTTTGAGACCAGCCTGGTCAACATGGTGAAACCCTGTCTCTACCAAAAATACAATCATTAGCTGGACGTGGTGGCACATGTCTATAATCCCAGCTACTCAGGAGGCTGAGGCATAAGAATCGCTTAAACCTGGGAGGCGGAGGTTGCAGTGAGCTGAGATAGTGCCACTGCACTCCAGCCTTGGTGACAGAGTGAGACTTCGTTTCAAAAAACAAAACAAAAACAAAAAAAAACAAAAATTACAAAGGTGACAAAGTCAGGCCCAAACATATTCTGTCTGGGCCTCAGAGAATCAACCTGTGAAATCACACAGCCCAGAGGGCCAGGACCTATCCGTGTAATTTCCTACTGAAGGCAAAGCATGAGCAGTTGATGTATTTCACCATAATTACGCATGCAAGAGTATATGTGGTGTGCATATAATGAGAATATTTTTTTCAAATCCAAACTCAGGACACATGGCCTGACAAAGGACTTCTAAAAATTGTTCATTTTAAACATAATAAAACAGACAAATCCATTATGTGTGTATGTGTGTGTATATCTGTATACATATATATAAATCAGTATATTTCATACTGCATACCATTGCCAAGTGTTTGGTAGAACTTGGGAAAAATTCTGAGGCTGAATCCGGGCTCGACAAGAAGAAAGCTGTGTTGAACGGTGTTGTCTGATAGGCACCCAGGAGGAGAAACTGGCAGCCCCCATAGCTCACATGTGCCATCGCTAGACAATGAACTTGTCAGTGTCATAAAACTTACATATTAAACCACACGTATCATTTCCATTAGTGGTATGGTGAGAAAAGAATAGATGTTCTCAACAGAGATGCAACTCTTAAAAAATTGGGAGAAGATCAGAATGAATCATCAAAACACGCAGAGATTTCAGGTAAAAACTAAACAGATGAGGCAAGCTACACGTGTTTATTCTTTGACATTATAAAGTATGTGTACATCATAAAAAAAAATCACCTTTCTTAATAAAGTCAGAATTTTCAAGGTGAACACTGAAAAGAGAATCTCCCAGGTGAGACCAAGAAGCCAGGCTGAGAAGTTCTCCCTCTGTGCCCCCGAGAGTCACTTGTGCTTTGACTTCTCATCAACGCTTGTGGCCACCTCCACACCCACCATGGGGAGGCTCCCAGAGCTGTGGCCTAAGGGCCCTCCTAGGAGACTCCAAGGCACAGCTGAGACAAAGCTGAGGATTCAAAAAGACCTTACCAAAGGCTGATGGATTACAAAGAGGAAATAAAAAGCTAGACCATAATTTGAGGCTGCCTCAAATTATGTGAACCCCTAGATGTTCATGGACTCCAGGTTAAACAACTCTGACATGCATAGGTATAGTGTAGATTTTTATGTAAAGTGATTTAAGTCTTTATTTCCCAAAGTAAAATAATGCTTTATGCAAAGGGTCAAACCTACTTTTTGCCAAAAAATTACCTTTTTATATAATTTTAAATTAAGTAAATAATTGATCTTTTCCCTCTTCAGTTATATCTAGAGACCATTTCAAAAAACAAAATCAAGAACAGAGGAACAAGAAAGCTACTTGATGTAAATAAGTGACTGAAAGACAAGTTCAGAGAAGAATTTAGGAATATGAGAGAACTTGAAAAACATGATCCAGAAAAAAGAGGCAAAAAGTAAATATTTTAAGAATTATACTCGGCCCACATTTCATTGTTTTACATTTGAGGATTTTTCAGATTAAAAAAACACATTTATTATGGACAAATTGGAACCTATAGAAAAATATAATCAAGAAACTGTAAATCACCTAATAATTTCATCACTCTGATCATCACTATTATTATGTTGGTATATCTCTAGTTTAACAAATTTTTAAATGTAAATAAAACAAAATTTGTGATCATCCTCATTATTATTTCGTGAATGTCATTATCACGTCATGAACATTTCAACAAATCATTAATTAGAGTTTTGATATGAATTTTAATATCCACCTAAGAGTTTATCAAATGGATATATTATAATTTAACAATTCCCCCAAACTGGTAAATTATTACCAGTTATTCACTATTATATTTACTATATTTAAGACTTTAATGGATATACATAAATATTTATTCATTTATTTCCTACAGGCAAAAACATAATTGTGAATATCTTTAGGAATATTTTTAAAACTGCTCTCCAGAAACTTACACCAATTTACCTTATTACTAACAGTATATATGCACACCAGCATTAGCTTTCCTCCTGGTCTACACTGGGTGTATTAGACGGAGTCTCACTCTGTCCGCCAGGCTGGAGTGCAGTGGTGTGATCTCTGCTCACTGCAAGCTCCGCCTCCCGGGTTCACACCATTCTTCTGCCTCAGTCTCCTGAGTAGCTGGGACTACAGGCACCGCCACCTCGCCAGGCTAATTTTTTGTATTTTTAGTAGAGACGGGGTTTCACCGTGTTAGCCAAAATGGTCTCGATCTCCTGACCTCGTGATCCACCCGTCTCGGCCTCCCACAGTGCTGGGATCACAGGCGTGAGCCACGGCCCCTGGCCCTTATCTAGTAAGATTTCTTAGAACAAATAGACATTTATTGGCTCACAGTTCTGGAGGCTGAGAAGTCCAATGTCAAGGCACCAGCATCTAGCAAGGGACTTCTTGCTGCGTCATAACATGGCTGAAGGGTGGAAGGGCAAGAGAGAGAGAGAGAGACAGAGAGAGACAGAGAGAGAGAGAGATTGATTGATTGATTGTAAGAGGGGGCAAACCCATTCCCATGGTAATGAGCCCATTCCCATGATGACAGCTTTAATAACCTAACTACCTCTTAGAGTTCCCACTTCTCAATACCATCACAATGACACATTTCACCATGAGTTTTGAAGTGGACGTTTGTTAAACAACAGTATAATATAATATTTATTGAGCATTTGCTATGAGCCAGGTACTGAGTTAAGCATTTTGTATGCATTTTCTAATGTAATCTTCCCCATGATCCAATAAGGTAGGCACTATCATTAACACCATTTTACACATGAGGAAGCTGAGGCACAGGATTAACGTTATCAAATGTTATATAATTGGTGAGGGAGCACCACAGTCTGTGCTCTTAACCATTATCTTACACGCATCTTATGCTCATGTGTGTATTTGTACTTTTACACATATGTATATGTGCATAAACAATATAGACAATTGTTTTAAAACTACACATAAATGATATCATGTTGTACAAATATTTTTGCAATTTTCTTCACTGAACATTGATTTTGAGATTTATCCATGTTGATACGTGCAGATACATTTGGTCATTCATTTTAACTGTCTTGTAGAATTCCATTGTGTGAATGAACCACAGTTTAGCCATTTTCCACTGAGGGGAGGTTAGTTTCATTTTTTTCACAGTTAGATAAAACGCTTCACTGAACAGCTTTCCATATGTCTTTTGGGGCACATTTGCATGACTTTCTCTAGAATAGATAACTCAAATGGATTTTTGGCTACTGGGGCTTGTGCCCCTCCAAAATGAATGTGCCCATTTATTTACCAGCAATGTATACAAGTTCCTATATTGTCTGTCTCTGACATGGTTTAGATCTGTGTCCCTGCCCAAGCTTCATGTCAAATTGTAATCCCCAATGTTGGAGGTAGGACCTGGTGGGAGGTGATTGGATCATGGGGGCAGTTTAGCACCATCCCCCTTGGAACTGTTGTCGCGATAGTGAGTTCTCCCGAGATCTGGTTGTTTAAAAGTGTGTGGCCCCTTCCTCCACCTCTCTCTCTTCCTCCTGATCTGGCCATGTAAGATACTCTTGCTGCCTCTCCGCCTTCTGCCATGATTGTAAGTTTCCTGAGGCCTTCCCAGAAGCCAAGCAGAAGCTGCCAGGCTTCTCCTGTACGGCCTGTGGAACGGGGAGCCAATTAAACCTCTTTTCTTTGTAAATTACCCAGTCTCCGGTATGTCTTTATAGCAGTATGTGAATGGACTAATAAAATCTCTGGCTGTATTAGTTTGCTAGGGCTATCAAAACGAAGTATCACTGCCTGGGTGGCTTAAACAGCAGAAATGTATTTGCTACAATTCTGGAGGCTGCAAGTCAAAGATCAAGGTGTCACTGGAGTTGGTTTTCTTCTCCAGCCTCTCTCCTTGGCTTGCAGGTGTCCATCATTTTGTGTCTTCACATGGTCTTCCTTCTCTGTGCATTGTGTCTTAATTTCTTCTTCTTATAAAAACACTAGTCATATTAGATTAGAACCCCTCCCCAATAACCATATTTTATTTCACATTAATTAACTCTATCCAAAATGTATTTATTTGTACAAGGTCTCACTATGTTGCCCAGGCTGGTCTTGACCTCCTGGCCTCAAGCAATCCTCCTACCTCAGTCTCCCAAAGTGCTGGGATTACAGGCATGAGCCACCATGCCCAGCCTTAATTATCTCTTCAAAGACTCTATGTTCAAATACAGTTACATTCTGAGGTGCTGGGGGCTAGAACTTCAACATATGAATGTGGAGGGAATACAATTTAGCCCACTCACACTTGTCAGCAATTGTGCTTGTCAGTCTTAATAATTTGTGTCTGTGAAAGTTGACAGAATCAACATTGGAGTCACTCGTGTTAAAAATCCTGACAAATGGGGCTGGGGAAGGCCGTGGAAGGGAGGTCTCTCACAAGTGCCTGGCAACAGGATCTATCATAAAAGACTCTGCAAAAACCACAAGCTTGCACAAAGGCCTTTGCAACCTTACTCAAAAAAATAATTCTGTGAGGACAACTGCCCATCAACTGCTTGTCCAACTTTGGACTGGTGCCATAATTGCTATTGATCCTGTAGCCAAGGGTAATTATCTCAAAACAATTCTGTAATCCTCCTCATTTATTCCTTTAGAGACCTTTGTCTTCCTTTACCTTCCTGAATATGCAGAGCTTACTATGGAGTGTGTACTCCTACTGCAGTGCTCTAGTCCCAAATAAACATCATTTTCCTTTAGAGTCTCCCTCTCTGTTATTTAGGTTGTAAATGGTATTGGGTTATTTATTTTTTTACTTTTTTTCAAGATGGAGTTTCACTCTTATTGCCCAGGCAACAAGTGCAATGGTGCAACCTTGGCTCATTACAACCTCCGCCTCCTGGGTTCAAGCGATTCTCCTGCCTTAGTCTCCCAAGTAGCTGGGGTATTACAGGCATGTGCCACAATGCCCGGCTATTTTTTTTTTTTTTTTTTTTTTAAGTAGAGATGGGGTTTCACCATGTTGGCCAGGCTGGTCTGGTACTCCTGACCTCAGATGATCCGCCCGCCTCGGCCTCCAAAAGCACTGAGATTATAGGCATGAGCCACTGTGCCCCGCCTATTGGGTCATTTAACCATGTATCGACAAGTGTGTTTTCCCTACTGGATAACAGCCCTTTGAAGGTAGAGCTATTTTCTTATTGATCTTTTTAACTCCACTGGATAATACATAGTTGGCACACAGTAAATACTTACCATTAGAATTAGATTTTCAAACCAATGCGAAGGCAAAGAGAAGAGTAAGCTCTGTAGGATTTGCTTGGTTAGAATTCTTATTACCTAAATATTTTCTTTGGATTGTTTTTATTAATTTCAAAGTTCACAGGTGATATGGTTTGGCTGTGTTCCCACTCAAATCTCATCTTCAAGCGATTCTCCTGCCTCACCCTCGCAAGTAGCTGGGACTACAGGCATGTGCCACCACACCGGCTAATTTTTGTATGTTTAGTAGAGATGGAATTTCACTATGTTGGCCAGGCTGGTCTTGAGGTCTGGAACTCCTGACTTCAGGTGATCTGCCGGCCTCAGCCTCCCAAAGTGCTGGGATTACAGGCATGAGACACTGCTTCCAGTCCTTCTGTCTTTTATGGGAGTCTCTGAAAAGCATTTCTCTGATTTTGTAAATCCCAGTATATCTAGACAGGGTAGAGACATACAGCGAGCAAAATACAAATATAACCTGATTTGCTTTGGTTTTTAGTTATGTTAAAGACATGAATCAGTTGGGTAAAATAAAGATTGGAAATAAACCTATATATTAAGTTATCTATTTAGAAAAGATACATGACCTAAGTGTTAAGCATGTGTTTCTACATATTTTGGTCATTTTATGAATGGCATAATTTTATAAAATTTTAAATTAATTCAGTCTTAAATAGACAAGTTCTAAAGAGAAAACAAAATAAACTTTCATTGAAAAATGTTCCTGCTATCTTCCTCTTTCTGGATGTTCTAGCAGGGAGTGAGCCCTCCCTCTTTGGGACTGTTGTAGCACTTGGTGTGGAACGGTTACCTGTACAAATAGTTGTAACAACCACTAACATGGAGTTTTCACTCTCCAATTATAACGTAAGCCCCAGGAAGTCAGTCACTATGACTTTATAGCCCTGTTGTGTTTTATACATACATAGTAGTTACCTAAAATTATGCTAATAAATTCTCCATATTCTTCTCCATCCTCCTCCCTGAGATTCTTCACAAGAAGGAAAAAAATTTAAAACCCAAACCTGCTGGGCATAGTGGCACACACCAGAAGTCCCAGCTACTCAGGAGGCTGAGGCTGGGGGATCGCTTGAGCCCAGGAGTTTGAGATGAACCTGGGTGACATAGGGAGACCCTGTTTCCAAAAAAACAAAATAAAACCACCTCCCACTCCCCAAACTTTGTCAAGTAGCAATGGCTGTTTGCTCTCTCTCTCTGTGGTTGAAAAAAAAGGTTTTCTTTCAGTCCTGAAGAAGTTGGCCTGGCAGCTGAGAGAATATTTTGATGATTTCCTGAAGAGAGGAAACCTTATAAACAGTCCAACTGGCATTAGTTATTTGGATTTCCTGAGAAATTCCAGGGTCACGGTAATGACAGGGATCGTGCACAATATCCTCTCAATGCCCATGCACAGGTTGTCCTGCCTGCCCCTCTAGACTGGGAATGCCATTCTTCTAATCCACCAAGTCTTATCAGACCCAGTGAGAAACTTTCAGGGAGGCTCAGCTCCTTAGATTCTTTGCCTGTGTGGTGCTGTCTTCCTGGAGACCCTGTGCTAATGGACAAGGGATGTCCTGGTCCATGGATGGTCCATGAGAAGTCGACCTCTAGGAACAAAAGCGCTACAGGAATGAAATTACTCCATTTGTTACCAAAATTATTGGTATTATTATTAAAATTACTTTTTTTTTTTGGACAGAGTCTGGCTTTGCCGCCCAGGCTGGAGTGCAGTGGCAATATTGGCTCATTACAACCTCCAGTTTCCAGGTTCAAGCGAGTCTCCCGCCTCAGCCTCCTGAGTAGGTGGGATTGCAGATGTGCACCACCAGACCTGGCTAATTTTTATGTTTTTAGTAGAGATGGGGGTTTTGCCATTTTGGCCAGGCTGGTCTTGAACTCCTGGCCTCAGGTGATCTGCCTACCTCAGCCTCCCAAAGTGCTGGGATTACAGGCATGAGCCACCAGGCCTGACCTGAAATTACTTTCATGTAAGAACCAGTCTGCTTTCCCTAGCTGAGGAGGTTACTGCTGTGTACAGGAGGAGAGGTACTGACTCAGTATGACTCACTTCCCCTGGACAGCTCCTTCGTTTCCTCAGTGCCACACTGTATTTTTAGCTTTGGCCTTCTACAGCGCTTGCCCTTTTGCCTGGATAGAACAATGTGCTATGCAGTGCAAACCCACAGCCTTCCCTGCCCCATGCAACACAGAGGATGAATATATTAGATTATGGCTTCTTTGAAAGATCCGCAATTTAGGTAGGACAAAGTAAAACTGCTCACACACACACACACACACCCCTTTGGTAACACTGCCGCCACCTCTTCTGCCATCTGATGCAAGAGATTAGTATAATCTTAACATTTATGAAAATATTTATAAAATATAGACAAGAATCCTTGCACCAAAATATTAATTCTACTCATTCTAGAATAAGAAACAGAAACAACCTTTAAAAATAGAAGGTCGTTAAATAAATCATGGATTATCCATACAATGAAATGCCAAGCAGATATTAAAAATGATTACAATGAAATTTTAATGAAATGGGAAACCCTAAAAATGAAATATTAGGTAAAAAGTCTTAAGCCAAAAACTATAAATACAACATTATTAACAACAGGCTATGCCTGTGCTTGTCTCACTGTGCTCACTGCCACAGCCTCAACCAGCAGCGAGCCCCTTCCATCCGTCCCCCCTTCGATCCGTCCCCCCTTTGATCCGTCCCCACTTCCATCCGTCCCCGCTTCGATCCGTCCCCACTTCGATCCGTCCCCCACACTGAAGCCAGAGAGGTCTTTCCAAATCGAGTCTAATCTTGTCCACTCTACACTCAGGCTCTCCAGTGACTCTCCTACTGATGTTCAGACTCATTGACATGGGTTGCAGGGTAGCAGAGGGCTCTGGAACCCATGTCAAGGAGCCTACCCTCAGGAAGACGTTCAGGCTCACTGACATGGGTTCCAGAACCCTCTGCCACCCTGGTCCTGGAGCCACCTCAGCATATGTGGATGTCCTGTTCCCCCATCTTAAGCAGCATGCTTTATATTGCCTAGACTATTGCACATGTTCCGAACAGAAAGTCCGTGCCTTCTTTTTGTCTTGATATCTTCTTCTCAGCTGGTCCGAGTGCAGTCACAACCAGTTACAGATTTCTTTGTTCCTTCTCCACTCCCACGGCTTCACTTGACTAGCCTTAAAAAAGACATCTTCTCATCCTTCAAATCTCAGATTTCCCCTCATTTCCTCAGGAAAGCTTTCCCTCATCTCCACCAGGATCTCCTCGCCCCTTCTCCATGCTTTCATTCCTCTCTGCGGGTCCCCTTACGGTAGAACCTATTGTCTACTTTTTTTTTTCTTTTCTTTTTTTTTTTTTGGAGACAGAGTCTTGCTCTGTCACCCAGGCTGGAGTGCAGTGGCATGATCTTGGCTCACTGCAACCTCCGAATCCCAGATTCAAGCTATTCTCCTGCCTCAGCCTCCCGAGTAGCTGGGATTACAGGCACCGCCACCACCATGCCTGACTAATTTTTGTATTTTTAGTAGAAACGGGGTTTCACCATGTTGGTCAGGGTGGTCTCGAACTCCGGACCTCGTGATCCACTTGCCTTGGCCTCCCAAAGTGCTGGGATTACAGGCGTGAGCCACTGCACCCAGCCGAACCTCTTGCCTTTTAAAGTAGCCGCTGATTTCCTTACGAATGAAAGCCTGTCGTGTTCATTGTTCGCTGCCAGGGAACAGTGCCACAGGGTAGGCACTCATTAACTGTTGAAAAATCAATAGTGATAAGCTCCCATTGGTTAATAGAAATTTTCTCTCTGAGGTATTCAATTTTGAGTGGTTTAAAATTTTTTTTAATTCTCATACTAAGTTTTTTTTTTTTTTTTAATTGTGGTAAAAAAAAAAAAAAAAAACTGACATTAAATTTTACCACCTTCCTGTGCACGGTGACTCACGCCTATAATCCTAGCACTTTGGGAGGCTGAGGTGGGCGGATTGCCTGACCTCAAGAGTTCAAGACCATCCTGGCAACATGGCAGAACCCTGTCTCGACTAAAAACACAAAAAATTAGCATGGTGGTGTGTGCCTATAATCCCAGCTACTCGGGAGGAGTACGTGTGTCTCGTGTGTCGGGAGACACACGAGAATTGCTTGAACCTGGGAAGCGGAGGTTGCAGCAAGCCGAGATTGTGCCACTGCACTCCAGCCTGAGACTCCATCTAAAAAAAAGTAAAAGAATAAATAAATGTTACCACCTTAACCATTTTTTAAGTGTACAGGTTAGTAGTGTTAGGTGTATTCACATTGTTGTGCAACAGAGCTGCAGAACTTTTTCATCTGGAAAAACTGAAACTTTTGTAAACCAAAAATAAAATTCTAAGTTTCCCCAAGTGACTGAATGGACTGTCTCTGAGCCAATGGGGCTCCAGAAAAACCTGAAAAACTGAATTCCCGGCCATCATGGGAAGGGAGATGGGACACACCTACCCCTTCCTCTTGGAGTTTTGGTACAACTGACCAGCATTAACATTAAAATAGACATGTTAAGCCTGACAAAACAGACTCTTTGTGGCAATAAGATACAAAATTCCAACCTGAGTCTGGTATAGCATCATATGACAGACAGCAGACCTTGAGGAAAATAAAATTATTTTACCCCAAAATATATTTCTTTGACATATTTTGAAATGGTCCTGCAAAGTCTTCTGTGGGGGAAATTTGCATCTGTAGAGAATTTCCGTCAATGCAGCCAGGCCTTTCCTGGATCTAGGAGAGGTTAACTAGGAGTCTGACACCTGTTTTCTTTTCTTTTCTTTTCTTTTTTTGGAGACAAACTCTTGCCCCGTCACCCAGGCTGGAGTGTAGTGGCATGATCTTGGCTCACTGCAACCTCCACCTCCTGAGTTCAAGCAATTCTCCTGCCTCAGCCTCCCAAGTAGCTGGCACTACAGGCAGGTGCCACCATGCCCAGCTAATTTTTGCATTTTTAGTAGGGATGGGGTTTCACCATGTTGGCCAGGCTGGTCTCGCACTCCTGACCTCAGGTGATCTGCCTGCCTCAGCCTCACAAAGTGCTAGGATTACAGGTGTGAGTCACTGCACCTGGCCTTGACACCTTTTAAGGTCTGAAAAGAGACATTTGCCACTTATTCTCTCTGAAGGCTGCTACCTGGAGGCTTCATCTACATAATAAGAACCTTGGATTCTACAATCCCCCTTATCTTAACTTAAGCATTTCTTTCTACTGACTTCAAGTCCTTAGACAAAGCTTAATTCTCTCAATGAATTCCCAATCAGAAAATCTTTGAATCTGCCTATGACCTGTAAGCACCCCCACCCATTCCACCTCCCACTTTGAGATGTCCTGACTTTCCAGGCTGAACCAATGTACACCTTACATGCATTGGTTTGTAGCTTTGCCTGTAACTTCCGTCACCCTAAAATGTATAAAACCAAGCTGTAACCTGACCATCTTGGGCACGCCTTCTCAGAACCTCTTGAAACTGTTCCCTGGGCCACTGCCACTCATGCTGGCTCAGAATTAACCTCTGTAAATGTTTTACAGAGTTTGGTATTTTGTCAACACTCTCCATCCACTAAACACTAATTCCTCCCACCTCTTCCTGGTAACTACTTTCTGTTTCTTTAATTTTGACTACTTTAGATACTTCAGAGGAAAGGAATCTTGCAGTATTTATGACTGGCTTATTTCTCTTAGCATAATGTCTTTGAGAGTCATCTATCTTAAAATATTTTTTTTGATATGAACTCTCTTACCTCTATAACTAGAAAAGAAGTTTTAATAGAATCGTAGGAGCTAAAAGTGACTCTAGAACTTATTTTGACCTATTTCCCCCACTTCATACTTTACTTTTTCTAGATGATGTAAACAAAAAATAAAATTCTAAGCTCCCCACTGACTAAATGGGTCCCCTTCTCAGCCAAGGGCATTCCAAAGTCAACCTGAAAAACTAGTTCCAGTCATGATAGGAAGGGGGGTTAGATAGGCTCGCCTTATTACACCCTCCTCCCTTTGGAATCTGGGCACAACTGACCAGCATTAACATTAAAACAGAGATCTCAAGACTGACAAAATACTCTTTGTAGCAATAAGATATCGAATTCCAACCTGACTCTAGTGTAGGATCACAGAACAGATAGCAGGCTCCAAAGACATCGAAGTATTTAACTCTGAAATTTATTTCATTGACATATTTTTAAGTGGCTCTTCAAAGCTGTGTCTTACAGGGAAAATCTGCATTCTGTAGAGAATCTCCTTTCCTTTTCAGGTGTTTTCCTGATCCAGGAGAGATTAACTGAGTCTGGCACCTTTTTAAGTCTGATGGTAAATATTTACCATCTATTCTCTCAGAAGTCGGCCACCTGGAGGCTTCATCTGCATAAGAACTTTTGTCTCCACAACACCTTATCTTAACCCAGACATTCCTTTCTATTGATTCCAGGTCTTTAGATAATAATTTAACTTTTTTTAACCAATTGCCAATCAAAAAAATCTTTGAATCCACCCATGACCTGGAAGCTCCTGCTTCGAGCTGTCCAGTCTATTTGGACTGAACCAATGTACATCTTACATGTATTGATTGATGTCTGCCTATAATTTCTGTCCTGCTAACACGTATAAAATCCAGCTGTCAATCAACTACCTTGGGCACATGTTCTCAGGACCTCTTGGGGCTGTGTCACAGGCCTTGGCCACTCATATTTGGCTCAGAATAAACCTCTTTAAGTATTTTACAGAGTGACTCTTTTTTTTTTTTTTTTTTTTTGAGGCAAAGTCTCGCTCATGTTCTCCAGGCTGGAGTGCAATGGTGTGATCTCAGCTCACTGCAACGTCTGCCTCCCAGGTTCAAGCTGTTCTCCTGCCTCAGCCTCCCGAGTAGCTAGGATTACAGGCACATGCCACCACGCCCGGCTAAATTTTATATCTTTAGTAGAGATGCGGGTTTCACCATGTTGGCCAGGCTGGTCTTCACCTCCTGACCGCAGGTGGTCCACCCACCTCAGTCTCTCAAAGTGCTGGGATTACAGGTGTGAGCCACTGCTCCCGGCCCAGAGCAACTCTTTTCATCGACACTAGATGAGAAATCCAGAGACAGAAAAGAAACTTGCCGAAGGATAAAGATGAAATAATAGTAAAATTGAACCCAACTCATATATAAATAAGTAATGAAAGTAAATTTTAATCCTTTTACACATTATAGCACTTTTCAGCCTTTTATTTTCTACTCAGTATTGGCTGTTTAAAAATAATTTTGTTCTCCAATATTTCATTTTGTATTTGAAGCAAAATTAATCTGCCTAGAGAACAATACTTCTGTTAAACATTGTGCTTTTTCAATTGTGTTTATAAAATGCATTCCATTGGTGTTCAGATTTGACATTCTGGGCATGGGGCATCCTGTTGCATTAAGAATAAAAGGCTTCCTCAGGTTTGTGGGAGAATTTGATTATTGAGCCACCCAGATCTCACAGGGCTGGAGTCACCAGCAAAATGTTACAGAGATATTGTAGTTCAGCTGCTTACAATTACACAGCATTATCTCCTCCTGAAAGAGAAAGATCCGGTGAGTGACAGATTGTCAAATACCTACCAAAGAAGACCCTCTTGTTTTCAGGGACCAAACTAATTAGTTCAACAAACAGGGATTATGAGTCCACCATGGGCCCTGTTGTCATTTAGAGACAAATTTAAGACACATATTTCTTGAGTTGGTGAAAAAGAAAATGAAATAATCATGCCATTGAGCGCTAAAGGGTCAGAGCAGTTATGGAGTAAAACCCCTTCATTTTATTGCATATGAGAAACCGAAATCCAGAGAGGGACCTGGGGCAAACGGCTAGTCAGTTATGCGCTGGACCTTGAGATTCCTGCTTCTGACTCCCAGGCCAGGGCTCCACGCAGTGCCCTAAGGGGTCAAGGAGGATGTGACTGCCCCCGATTGTATGCAGGCTCGGTGTGAAAAGGGAGACAAAGACTCTCACTCAGCCTGCTTTTCTTAGAATTTTATTCTGCTTTTCTAATTTACTTGTCAGCGTGATTTTCAGTCTTGTCTTAGTATCTGTACTGGTTTTGAATAATGAGGAGAAAACTCTGGAGATTTCCAGCCAGCAGTGATTTAGGTTAGCTTGACAGGGTAGTCCAACATGGATGGATTATCTTTCTTTCTTCCAATAGACAGAACGAGGAAAGGAAATTGCAAGCCTCAGCTGAGACTGGGCACATGATATATAGTGTATTGACCTTGGTTTATGTGAAATAATCACTAAAACCTGCTTGGGGAGGATCTTTTGCTTGATGTTTTTGGTTTTGTTTATGACTGGAAGATAGGAATCCTTTCCTATCTAAATGTGAGGTTGCAGCACATTTTGGCAATTTTTCTAACATATACACATTTTGTATGTTAAGATTTGAAGGAGAATAGACTCCCAAACGTTTTATTGTGCATTGCCCTTAGAATATTCTAAAATGCAGTGAAAATAATTTTAGAAATTTTGATTAAATGATAGATTGCTTCACATTTTATATTACTGTATGACTTTATAAGCTTATGTTACTGATATGAAACTTAGTGAATATATGTACAAATAAATAATTGTAATTCTTTGAAAGGTAGGCAAAAATGATCACATCATTATGATACTTTGTTCTGTAGGGTTGCAAGAAAAGAAATAATATCCTTTGGACAAAAAAGTACCCCAAGCCAGGTGTGGTGGGGTGTGCCTGTAGTCCAAGCTACTCGGGAGGCTGAGACGGGAAGATCACTTGAAGTCAGGTGTTCAAAGCTGCAGTGAGCCATGATCACACCACTGGACTCCAGCCTGGGCAACAGAGTGAGACCTCATTTCAAAAACAAACAAAAAGTATCTCAATTTATAAAAGCCTCTCAATTTATTACAGAATATCCACACAAATGAGGAATATGTTTAAATTTATGTAAATTAATTTAAGGGAATGCACACTGTAACATTTGTTAAATACTGTCCTGTAACTGTTGCTGTTGATTGGATACTCAGCAAAGTGATACTGTTATACAGGACTAGTGCTTTCCACAGTCCCTCAACAGAGGCTGTAGGTTCAGAATTACCCAAATGTTCTTCTCCACTGGGCAGAAATGATTTTCTGTGTGTAACTTTTGGTAACGGAGATGGTCAGAGGTTCCATGTTCCTCAGTGTGGTGGTCACCAGGTGGATTTCATACTACACCAGGTCCCTGTTTTCTAAACTACTCTCTTTCCAGAGCTAAAAGCTGACGTGGATCTTGCTGACAACACGTAGAGTGGGAACCCACTCAAGCCCACTCAGTGAAAAGTCAACCAGTCAAGTGAAAGTGGATGAGCAAGAGGGCAGAGGTGAATGACTGAGGGGTTACTAATAAGGGTTACAAATGGTAAGAGTCTAAGAGACAAATTAACTATCAAATATTTCTGATGGATTCCCCCAAAGGAGTGAGGAACCTTTGCCAGTATTTACTTTCATTTAGACTATAAGTTAATTAATTTCAACACAGTTTACTTTGGCAATTATACCTTGGTGTGTTTACTTATGTGCCAGAGTTCTGCAGGCAAAAGAATGGTCCAATTCAAGGGACAGCTTTTTAGCTTTAAGATGTTTTAAACAAAATGCTAATACTTTTACCTCAGAATAAATAACTCAGTTCCCTTCTTTTGAGTAGACTCAGAATTAGAAAACATTCTGGCTAAATAAAATTGGATCTAGGTCAGCTCTCTCACTTGACAGAGGAGGAAACTGAGGCAGAGAAAGGCGAAGTGACTTTTTCCTAAATCTCATGGTTGGTTATGGGCAGAACCTGGACCAGAACTCAAGTTTCTTGATTCTCAGTTCGTTGCTTTTCTCCTCTCAAAGTCTGTTTTCCTCAAACATGGCTTTTTACTTCATCATATTTTCATTTTCTCAGTCCTACATCTCAGCTCACCCTCACAGGTCCATCCTTTTCTGGTTCCTTTCTACAGGCTACCTTTCTGGCAAGCTCTTTCTGGAGTGCAATGGCATGATCTCAGCTCACTGAGACCTCTATCTCCTGGGTTCAAATGACTCCTGCCTCAGCCTCCTTAGTAGCTGATATTACAAGAGTGCACCACCACGCCCAGCTAATTTTTGTATTTTTAGTAGAGACGGGGTTTCAACCATGTTGGCCAGGCTGGTCTCGAACTCCTGACCTCAAGTGATCCACCCATCTCTGCCTTCCAAAGTGCTGGGATTACAGGCATGAACCACCGCGCCCGGCCCTGGTAAGCTCTTTCTGAAGAGTAGGCTGCTCCTCCCACTCTCTCACTCGCTGTTCAGTCCACTGGCTTGGGCTTCTTCGCCTTGAACTTGCTCTCTCCAAGGTGTCCAGTGACTCTGCATTGCCAGTGAAAATGTCCACCCTCATCCTTAGTTTATCTGACTTCTCTGCAACATTAAACTCTACTGTTCACTCACTCCTTCCTAAAACCACGCATTTTTTTCTTCTTGGCTTCTAGGATACAGTCTCCTGGTTTTCTTCTCTCTCTGGCTTCTCCTTCATGGATTCCTTGGTGGGGTCTGGGTTCTCACTTCTTAAATGGTTGTATGGCCCAGTTACTCTTTTCATGTATATGTTTTTAGATGTGCTCTCGGGCACATCGTTCCTCCTCCATTACCTCTGTGAGGATGACTCTTATGCCCACGTATCTGGCTCAGACCTCTCTCGCTCTCTCTCACCGCCCCCACCTTTTTTTTTTTTTTTTTTTTGAGACAGGGTCTCACTGTTACCCAGGCTGCAGTGCAGTGGCACAATCAATCGCACAACTCACTGCAGTCTCTCAAACTCCTACGATCATGCAATCCTTCCACCTCAGCCTCCCAAGTAGCTGGAACTACAGGTGCACACACCAGGCCTGGTTAATTTTTTATGTTTGTATTTTTTGTAAAGTTGAGATCTCCCTATGTTTCCCAGGCTGGTCTCCAACTCCTGGCCTCCAGCAATTCTCCCACCTGGGCCTCCCAAAGCACTAGGATTACAGATGTGAGCCACCATGCCCAGCCTCAGACATCTCTTTTCAGTTTCAGCCACATATATCTGCTATGAACGTCACCTCAAATTCACCACATTCAAAACCTGTGCCACTTCCTCTGTCTTCTGTATCTTGGTGTCTGTACAAATCAGTAAACAAAGTAACCTAGACTCCCCATTCTCCCTCAATTCACACTTAACAAGCTACCAAGTAGTATAGAAACTATTGCTTTATCATCTCTCCTGTCTTCCTTCATCATCTCCCTCATCTCTACCTTTGATCAAACACTGTTTTGTCTTGTCTGGACTGTAACAGTAGCGTCTTAGCTGCCCTTTCGGCCTCTAGTCTGCCCACCCCTACATATTGCTGGACCCCCAAATACTGCTGGAAGTATGACCCTTCTATTTATTTATTTTTTTTGAGACAAAGTCATACTCTGTCACCCAGGCTGGAGTGCAGTGGCGTGATCTCGGCTCACTGCATCCTCTGTCTCCTGGCTTCAAGCAATTCTCCTGTCTTAGCCTCCCAAGTAGCTGGGATTACAGGCGTGCGCCACCAGGTCCAGCTAATTGTTTTTGTATTTTTTGTTTGTTTGTTTTGAGACAGAGTCTCGCTTGTCACCCATGCTGGAGTGCAGTGGTGCGATCTCGGCTCACTGTAAGCTCTGCCTCCTGGGTTCACGCCATTCTCCTGCCTCAGCTTCCCAAGTAGCTGGGAGTACAGGTGCCCGCCACCACGCCCGGCTAATTTTTTTTTCTATTTTTAGTAGAGACAGGGTTTCACTATGTTAGCCAGGCTGGTCTCGAACTCCTGACCTCAGGTGATCCACGTGCCTCGGCCTCCTAAAATGCTGGGATTACAGGCGTGAGCCACCACGCCCAGCCTGTTTTTGTATTTTTAGTAGAGACAGGGTTTCACCATGTTGGCCAGGTTGGTCTCGAACTCCTGACCTCAAGTGATCCACGTGCCTCGGCCTCCCAAAGTGCTGGGATTACGGGCATGAGCCACCATGCCCAGCCTGTACGACCCTTCAAAACTGCAAATATGATTAGAACCCTTTGGCGTGCATGCCAGATCTTGCATTCGCTGGGTATGGCATTCCTCTCCAGCCTCACCTCCCTTCACCCCCGCACATCCAGCCTCCATCTCAGCCTCTCCAAAACACGTGAAAGCTCTACGATGCACTGCGCCATTTCTTACCTCCAGTTCTCTTCATGTGCTGTTCTTGAAATGCTCCTCCCTTTTTTCTCATTCGCTCACGCTTGTCCTTTAAGTGCAGTTTAAGTGCCACCTCCTCAGAGAGCTTGCTTGCATTCTTCCATCTGACTTAGATGCCTCCTCTCCTCCCTGACTCTCTCTCAGCACCCATTCCATACCCTATTATAATTGTTTCTAAACTGTAAACTCCTCAGAGACCGAGTGCACTTTTAGCCTGGTGTATTAATAGGTAATCGCATTTACAGATTTTACTTGAGTTTTTCCAGTAATGTAGCATATGCATTACAGCACAAGGTGATTATGCCTCCCCAACTTTCTCTGCTTTCCGGAGCTCCCAGGTGTGGGGTGTGGAGGCATGGGCAAGACCATCTACTGCTCGGAGCCGGGAGCTGCAGGTGCCACCTCCTTCCCCTAACCACGCCCCCCCCCCCCCCCCCCCCCCCCCCCCCGCTTCTCCCTACTCTTGCGAGTGAGCCCCATGGCCAAGCTGCTGCGGAGCCAGGAAATGAGACGTCTGGATGCCCAGCTGCTGGACTGCCACAGCTTCCCATGCCATCTTCTTGGCCCCTCCCTACCCCCACCCCAACGAGACTGGGCGAGAGGGGAGGTGTCCGTGCTCGTTCTGCTGACTGGCCCCTTTGGGGGGAGATGGCTGGCCCCAAGACAAGAGATGGTGGTTCTCTAAGCATAGAAGTTGGGAAACTTAGCATCTTTTCTTTTCTCAGTCAATCCCAGAAGTAACAGTAAAATCTAAATTCTTCTTGTTGGCCAAGAGCAATTTTGAGGGCTTTACATTTAATCCTTATGGTTAACCCTATGATGAATGAATTAGCCTTATTATTCTCAATTGACATATGAGGAAATTGAGTGAAAGGAAAGGTTAAGTAACTTAACAAAGTCACCAGCCAGTAAGTGGCAGCGCAGATTCAAACCAAAGTAGGCTGGCGCCAGAGCCCCTCTGTGTGCCCATGGGGCTCCACTGCCTCTCTCCTCAACCAGTTGTTACAGGGAGGTTCACTGACACCCACGGCAATTGTCCAGAGCAGTGTCCGGCAGCCAGGCGTTCCTCCCTGAGCCTCAGTGACCACATGGGATCATGGTGCTTCTCTTTGCTCCTCATTTAATTTTACCTGCTGGATATGGTTTTCAAGTTACAACATCTCTTGGCTGGTTCCCCATGGCTTTTCAAAAATGTTTCTCTTAGAGTTTAATGATTAGTCATCTGCCCACTATTTATTTATACTTTTCATGACCTTTACTTTCATTTGCTTTTACTGCTTTTTTTAAATTGAGAAAGTAATATGCACTCATGAGAAGCTATGCTGATTGCAAAAAGTGGACAGTATGTAGAACAAAAGCATACATTTTGTTCACGACTTAAATGTGGTGATAAAATGTATGCTTTTTTTGTCTGTGACTAACCTAGCCTTCCTTCTAACTCCATCCTCACCTCGCCTCTCTGCCACCCCCACCCACAGACTAGTGGCAAAAAATCAAAAAATAATAATAACTCGTGGCTCATGCCTGTAATCCCAGCACTTTGGGAGGCCGAGGCGGGCAGATCACAAGGTCAGGAGATCAAGACCATTCTGGCTAAGACGATGAAACCCCGTCTCTACTAAAAGTAGAAAAATTAGCCAGGTGTGGTGGCTCAAGCCTGTAATCCCAGCACTTTGGGAGGCCGAGACGGGCAGATCACGAGGTCAGGAGATCGAGACCATCCTGGCGAACACGGTGAAACCCCATCTCTACTAAAAATACAAAAAAACTAGCCGGGCGAGGTGGCGGGCGCCTGTAGTCCCAGCTACTCCGGAGGCTGAGGCAGGAGAATGGCCTAAACCCAGGAGGCGGAGCTTACAGTGAGCTGAGATCCGGCCACTGCACTCCAGCCTGGGCGACAGAGCGAGACTCCGTCTCAAAAAAAAAAAAAAAAAAAAAAAAAAAAAAATTAGCCAGGTGTGGTGGCGGGCGCCTGGAGGCTGAGGCAGGAGAATGGCGGGAACCTGGGAGGCGGAGCTGGCAGTGAGCAGAGATCGCGCCACTGCACTCCAGCCTGGGCGACAGAGTGAGACTCTGCCTCAAAAAAAAAAAAAATTAATAATAATAATAACTCAGTGTCTGATCTTGGTTAAACCTCAGTCTGCCTGGTTGTTTTAGCTGTGCTTTAGTGGGGGTTTCAGCCTGTCTTGGAAGAAAGGGCCCGTCTCCCAGAGAGCTTGTCCTTTACCCTGCTCGTCTCAGTGAGGAGAGGGAGGGACGCGGTGCAGCTGTATGGCCTGGAAGCCAGCATTCTCGCATCTACTGGGTGTCTGTCTGCTATTCCCCGGCTCCCCCGGCCCCGGGCAATGCTCTCTACCCATCAAGGAGACCCTGCAGATCCCTGGTGCTGAAGTTGAGTGTGGAAGGTCAGGGTCCTGTGTGGGGGCAATGCTCCTGGTGGGCGTTCCTGGCTGCCCTGACCTCAGCCAGACTCCTGACAACCTTGCCACGCTTCTGGGTCTGAGGAAGCTTCCATCAACCCTACTCAGGTGGTCTTCCTGCAGCCCTCCACAGAGCCAGTTTACCCTGGCCACGGCAGCTGCCTCTGCTCAGCTTCCCAGCCAGGGCCAGTCAGCACAGGAACCCAAGAGCAGCTCGGGAAAGCTAGCGTGGGTCCTTCTTCCTCTTGATCACACTGCACAACTATAGCATGTCTCACACTGGCTGTGCTGGGTTGGAATGGCAGTCCTCCCCAGAGCCCCACAAGGCAGTCCTCCCCAGAGCTCCACAAGGCAGTCCTCCCCAGAGCCCCAGGCAGAGCTCTCTGGGAGGGTGCCTTGCACTCACCTTTCTTCACCATCCCTCCTGGATGCCACATATTGAAAAACAAAACAAAGTATGGCCTGTCACTGACCAGAGTGCTATTTTCTTTACTGTGTGAGAGAATCCAATGTGTATGAGTCCTGAGGCTTGGGGGCTCGTACACTCAAGGGGCAGATAAAGGAGTGTGAATCTTTACTTTCTTCTCAGTAAAGCTCTATTTTCAGATATCAGTGATTGAAAATTGCTTCAGTTCTTCTGCAGGCATTCCTTCCACAACGTGTAAGTCTAGTGATGCTTGGCTGCAAGTGACAACATCCAGGTAAAAGTGTCTTAAACAATGAAGACACTGATCATCTCAAATGACAACAGTGCTGGGGCTCCAGGCTCCAGGGTTGGTTTGGCAACTCCAGAAGGCCACCAAGCGCCCAGCCTCCAGCTGCCCTGTGCTCCACCATCCTCAGCACGCCAGGTTCTCACGGTCAGGCTCGCCCCGGGGCCTGGGGGAAGCTGCAGCTGCTCCAGGCATCCCTTCAGCAGGCAGCCTCCTCAGCAGGCAGGGGGGGCAAGGGGCGCCTTCGGGGTGGACAGACACCTCCTCAGGTCTCTCCTCTTCTTAGCAGTGAAAACCTTTCCAGAAGCTGTCCCAGCAGACTCCTCTATTTCACGTCATCCCTAACCTTGCCACATGCCCGGAGTTGGAAGGAACACTGGGAAGGAGGGTGCCAGGTGTTTCCACAGCCTCTGCTGTGGGAAGCGGATCAGCTGCCGTGGAGGAAGGGGGTGTAGATGGCTGTGGTGTAAGAAACAGCGGCATCCGCCGCCTGAAACAGACCCTGCTCTTTCCCCGGGCAGGGCTATGCTTTAAGAGCTCTAGGCTTGTGCTGAGAAAAGGAAAATAGAAGAATCCACTAACAATTTTAAAATATTATCTCCTCTATATGGCAGCATACACTATGGATACGTGGTAATATACACTTTTTTGTATTTTACTTTGTTCATTTGACAATGCTAACTTAATCATATACTAAATTCTATGTATACTCGAGTCTATTTCTGGACTTTCTGCAGTGTCGAGTCCTGTGCAGTGTGACGCTTGTGTTGTACACTCTGGCAGGGCTAGGCATCTTTACTACTCTTCAAAATTTGCTTAAATATTTTTGCAAGTATGTTTTTGTAATGTTAGCCCCATTTAGAGCTGAGCTATGCCTTAAAGGCCTGGTTATATTCATGTTTACACACACATATTCATGCTTAACTGGAATTATGTGCTATTAAATAACCAAGCTCCTCTTGTTAGCTATCCCAGGGGGTCACAACTTCAAATTTCTACCTGAGCCAGGCAAGTAATGTAAATGATTGAAGCAGGCTGTAGTTCAAAGATTAAACATGCAGCAATTTTCTTAGCTTCCGGAAAGAAATAGTCTTTCCTCCATTTTTCTAGAACCATGTGTCTCATTTAATCTCTTTTGATAGAAACATAGTAACTAGGAAATATTTTTCAACTACCAAGTGACTAGTAAGTTGCATCCAATATTTGACCTTAATTATGGGGAAATAATAAAGAGTAGTGGGGATTGTGGCAAATATGCCTCATCTGAAGAGAGTAATGGCATCAGCCCTACCAATTGCTGCTACTGGGAATTACAGATATTCACATATCTGCTGATTTTTACAGAGAGCTAGAAATACAGATTTTATATGAAATTTCCTTATTTAAAATGCTAATATTTAACACATCTTCAGGCCAGGTGCCATCCATAGGCTATTAGCATGTAAGCTCTGAATTGGACCTATATATTACTACCTTTAAAAAGTAGTTTATTTTTGCTAAATTGTAAACTATCATTTTTAACTGACTAAACCAAATACTAATCAAAATAACTAAAAACCAAAACAACTCAGAGGAAGCTGTATGTAAAATTATGTTGGATAATGTTAATATTAACCAAGGGAAACCACACTGAAATCTAATGATTTCCCCAGCTTGTTTGGGCATCATCTTATTTATTCATTTTATTCAATTAATTTATTTACTGAGTACCAACTCAACTCAAAGTATGGTAGCAGACTTAGAAGGAGGGAAAAAGAAAAAAAGACATGACACCTTCTCTGGTTTGGCTTACTTTCTTAATGCCATTAATGCTGATATTAATATAATATCAACATTAGCCCAGCTTTGGACTAAGGTTGTCATACACACACACACACACACACACACACACACACACACACACACTTTATTACGATATTTAAATAAATATTGAGTTTTTTCTTTTAAGTATCACCCATAATGCAAATAAACAAAAAACCCTCCGAATTCTAGAAGAGTTCTTGTTTTCATTTAGAAGTCCAAACAATGGGAAAATTAATCAAGGTAAAGCAAATAATTTAAATACGTGAAGTCGTAAATTAAAAAAGAGGAAAAAGCTGAGACTGGATTCCTGACTTTATAAGATGCTGTCTTCACCCAGTGACATTAAGTAATATTATTTAATGTTACATTTTAAAATAGGTTTTGTAATGAAAGAAGAATCAGCCCCACCTCTACCTTAACTGCAATTGAAGTCAAATTGGCAAATTTGTTTCAATACAATTTTCTCTAATTCTTGACCACTTTCCAGTAGGCGTTTGATCAAGGCTAATGTTCTATTTTTATGTTTGTTTCTATACTGGTTACTTCATCCTCAAGGAAATTACAAAACCAATCATTATTTAAAGTGTCTATTAAATTAGAAATATTTTGATAGAGATATGATAGAAATATACTTTAGTTGGCACTTCTATTAAAGTGATGGAGAGTTCTGAAATTATCTGTAGTTTGGTTTGTACATTATCAATAACTCTGAAGGTTGTGAAGCTGCATGTTGAGAAGATATTTTTCTTCTGCCAAGTTGCCTATACAGTACAGTTGAAAAATGCTCATATAAATTGACTCACTTATGCTAGAAATGGGACCATTAAAAAAATCTATTTTTTGTGTATAATTTGAGGGAAATGTTGAATAATTTTCAGGAAGTTAGAACTACAGCACCTGAATTTACCATGACAAGGTCCATTTTTCTTTTCCTTTTCTTGTGTGTGTGTGTGTGTGTGTGTGTGTTTGACAGAAAGATTAACAAATTAAAAGAACACATCATTAGTCAATAGGAATTTCAAAAATAACATACATGTAAATTCTTGAAAGCAGGTAATAGGAATTTACATATATGTTATTTTTCAATAAAGTACACTATAAATAATGGAATCTTTGGTGATTTCACTTTTCTACAGTGCCCTTAAGTGAAATAAATTTTATTCTGTCTCTTCACAACAAAATGATAAATATTTTTCTTTGTTTGTTTTACTTACCTTTATAAAAGAAAACTGCATGAGCTATCATTTAAAAAATTTCTGAGACTGGGCATGGTGGTTCATGCTTGTAATCCCAGCACTTTGGGAGGCCACTGGGGGAGTTTCATTTGAGCCCAGGAGTTCAAGAGTAGCCTAGGCTGAAATTAGGTGAGAGATTTTAGATATTAACCTACCCAGTAAAAAACTACCAATGGTAATTTCCTGAATTTGAAATTATAATATTAAAAATTCATCATTTTATTTCCTTCTCTGTATGAAAATCTCTTACAATCAAATAATCTCTGATTCTCTATATTATGAATCAGTTCATTATCATTATCACACATGGTTGGAGCGAGAGCTTTTGATTCCTGCCTGGTGACTGTGAAAATCTCTAAGCCACCAGGTGGCAGAGTGTCCTTGGTTTAGATTGAGCATTGCATTTTTTTTTTTTTTTTTTTAACTGATTGCCAAATGTATTAATAGTTTACAGCTATTGTGAGCAACCTTTAAATCTTTTACTCATGTACCCCTAAAATCATTTTGAAAACATGTGCATCACCCACAAACTTTTAAGTTTACATATATTTCAACAAAAGTTTAAATAACTGAGGAGATATAATTTTTGGCATACTGTAGAAACTTTAAAATAAAATGGTTATATCAATCTTTACATACATCTAATAGAATACAAAACATGATAGGGGTCTGATAACCACCATCATCTGTTTTTAAAAATTCTGAAACAAGCTCATCTTTCATAGTTGGATGCTTTATATTACTCCTTTTTTCCTTGAACCTCATTTTCCATTTTATCTCCTCTACAGAATTGTATACTAATATAAAATATTTTATAATTAAAAAGCTGTGATCACCCTATTGTACTTCTCTGCAACAAGAGTATATATATATTTTATTTTTTATTTCTCGTGACCAAAAGGTGCTGAATGTCAGAATTTTACTAATATACAGTTATCCAACACCATAAACATATTACTTTTGATAAATAGTTATAACAAAAAGTGAAATTAATTGGAAATGCATTCCTGAATGAGTCAGCTTAGGGGGTTAGAAGTTTGATTGTTTGGGGCCCAGGATTCTTACACTCCCAGGCAGTGCACTGCAGTAAGATTCTGGATAGGAAGAGAGGGGGCCTTTTGTAAAGTCAGAGAAGGGTGCTTGTGAAAGAAGAGACAGGAAGAGGAAATCCAGCCTAATGAAAGCTTGTTAATTTTAACATAATGGGCGCAGGTTGATTTTAGGAAAGAATATGTATATGAGCTGATGATCTAGAAATTTGTTTTCTTAAAACAGTGGTTCTCACCTGGGGGAGATTTTGCCCACAGGGCACATTTGGCAATGTTTGGAGACATTTCTAGCTGTCACGCTGGGGGCAGGGTGCCGGCATCTGTTAGGTAGAGGACAGGGCTACTGCTAAACTACTCTGTTCCCAAAGCAGCACAGCTGAGAGCCTGAAACCTAGCAAGTCCTCAATAAACGTTTGTGGAAAGGAAAAGACAATAAAAAGGAAGGAATCACACAATTGGCTGCAGAGAGAGCTACAGTAAGATGACTAGACTCTTGTAATTACATTTGCTGAAAACTTCAGAGTACTTCCTTCTCTTCTGTGTTTATACAGTTTTCTTATCCGAAAGGAGAAATTCGAGGAATAAAATTTAAAAGGTCTACATTTTCCCAGTATATGTTTTCATTAATTAGAGAAATCCTGAAAAACACAAAAAAGACCAAAACGACCCCTAATTATACCACCTAAATATCTACAGAGAATAATAAATAGCAGCCCCTGTTTTGCTGATCTCATCCCACTTTGCCTAAATAACATCTGCTAATTAGTTGATGCCCATTCTTTCATAAGTTTTTCAAGGTTCTTTCTTTTGTTTTTTTCTTTCAGATGAGAGTCTTGCTCTTGTTACCCAGGCTGGAGTGCAATGGTGCGATCTCGGCTCACAGCAACTTCTGCCTCCCAGATTCAAGTGATTCTCCTGCCTCAGCCTCCTGGGTAGCTGGGCTTATAGGCGCCCGCCACCATGCCCAGCTAATTTTGTTGTAGTTTTAGCAGAGACGGGGTTTCACCATGTTGGCCGGGCTGGTCTCGAACTCCTGACTTCAGGTGATCCACCTGCTTTGGCCTCCCAAAGTGTTGGGATAACAGGTGTGAGCCACCGGGCCTAACCTTTTCTAAGTTTATAAAGAACAATTTATACCTTTAAACTTCAGAGTATAGAATATCAAGATGGCTTCAAAATTGCCTATTTGAGAGATTCTTTCTTTCCTAATATTAAAAGCACAGCGGTCCATTGGAGGTATATGTGTATACTTACACACACGCACATGCACACACACATGTACGCACATATTATTGTGTGCTATGAGAAATAAATGACTGTACTTTAAAGATAATCTTTATTGAGATATCATACTGCTGAAGTTTAGAACCATCTCCTTGGGGGTTTAGGCAACTGCAAAGTTAGAGGGAACACGGCCCTCTATAAGACCCACTGCACTCCTGACACTAGTTGCAGGTTCGGGGGATTGGTCCCAAAACCACCTTGAGTTCAGTTGTTCACTAGAGGGGCTCACAGAGTTCGCTAAGAACTGGGATACTCACAGCTGTGGTTTATTATAGGGAAAGGTTACAGATTAAAATCAGCCAAGGGAAGAAGCACAAAGAGCAGAATCCAGGAAAAACACCCAACATAGAGCTTCTGTTGTTCTCTCCCCATGGAGCCTTAGACGTTATTTTCTCAGTATGTGTCTGTAACAATGAGCATGGAATATTGCCAAGTAGGGAAGTTTTCATGGGGCTCCATTATGCAGGTGTGATTGATGGCCTGTACAGCTGATCACAGTCTCTGGCAAGCTGATACTGTGTGACTCAAACCCCTACGCTACATCCCATTGTTGATCTTTCTGACGGGGTCAGCTCCACCCTAAATACTATCTGGCATGGCTAGATCCAACCTTACATGACATTGTTAGACTACTAGCATAATCCAAGGCCCCAGGTAAACAAAGTCACTCCTATCTCTTATGACATCCAAGGGCTTAGACGTTACCACCCAGAAGCTGAGGGCAAAGGCCAGACCTCTTCAGGTATAAATTTAAATTCTTTATTACACATATATACATACAACTTATATGTAGCCATTTTAAGTGTACAGTTCAGGCTGGGTGCCATGGCTCATGCCTGTAATCCTAGCACTTTGGGAGGATGAGGCGGGCAGATTACCTGAGATCAGGAGTTCGAGACCAGCCTGGCCAACATGGTGAAACCCCATCTCTACCAAAAATACAAAAATTAGCTGGGCGTGGTGGCACGTGGCTGTAGTTCCATCTACTTGGAGGCTGAGGTGGGAGAATCGCTTGAACCCAGAGGTGGAAGTTGCAGTGAGCCAAGACTGCTCCACTGCACTCCAGCCTAGGCAACAGAGTGACGCTCCATCAAAAAAAAAAAAAAAAAAAGAGAGAAGAAAAAGTGTACAGTTTAATGAGTTTTGAAAAAATGTATACATCTATGTAACCACCACCACAATCAAGAGAAAGGACATTCCCAGCACCCCAGTAAGTTCCCTCTTGTTCCCTTGTGGTCAGTTCCTCTCTTGCCCCCTGGCTGGTTTCTCCTCTTTAGAATTTCATGCATAAATGGAATCATACAATGTGCATGATTTGCTGTCTGGCTTCCTTCAGGCAGCATGTTTTTGGGATTCATGCATAGTGTGCCAGCCGTGTGTTAGTGCTAGGTAGTAGTTCATCTCCTATGTATGTGCCGCAATGTGTCTATATATTCACCTGTTCAACATTTGGGCTGTTTCCAGTTTTAGGCTACTTTGGACAAAGCTGCTATAAACATTCACATATATCTGTTTGTGTAGACATATGTTTTCATTTATTTTGGGTAAATCGCTTGGAGTGGAATTGTTGGGTTGGATGGTAATCATATGTTTAATTTATAAGAAACTGCCAAACTGTTTCTATCGTGGTTTTAACATTTTACATTCCTGCCAGTAAAGTATGAGAATCCAATTGCTTCACAGCCTTTCTAGCACCTCAGGCTTTCCAACTTTAGCCATTTTCATGAGTGTATAGAGTAATTACTTATTGTGGTTTTAATTTGCATTCCCTGGTGACTTTTTATAAGTTTACTGGCAACCATACATCTTCTTTTGTGAATCTGATGAGATTCTTTGTCTATTTTCAACTGGGTTGTCTGTCTTCTCATTGATTTGTAGGAGTTCTTTATATTTTTTGGATATATCCTTTTCCAGATATGTATGTTTGTAGCTTGCTTTTTAAAATCTCTTAATGGTATCTTTTGAAAAGCAGATTTAATTTTGATGAAACTGAAGAAAACTACATTTTAAAATGGTGCTGTGAACTCCGAATACATTTATAGCTATTTCGTTGCCATCCAAAAATTCTACAAAAGTTATCTAACAGGAAACTGATGAATTTCAGGGGAGTGCCCACTTACAAAGCCTTTCTCCTAAAATTAAGCAGTGTTAATAGTAATATTACACAGTTTCTCACAGATCATCAACTAAGTCCTTCTTCGGTGGGAAAGGCAGACGCTTTACAAGAAATAGGTATTAATTTTACTTCCTGCTCTATTTTTTCTTTACATAGTAGACACAAAAACCGTTAAAGCTGGCTGGGTGTGGTAGCTCACGCATGTAATCCCAGCACTTTGAGAGGCTGAGATGGGTGGATCACCTGAGGTCAGGAGTTCAAGACCAGCCTGGGCAACATGGTGAAACCCCACCTCTACTAAAAATACAAAAGTTAGCTGGGCACGGTGGCACATGCCTGTAATCCCAGCTACTCGGGAGGCTAAGGTAGAAGAATCACTTGAGCCCAGGAGGCGGAGGTTGCAGTGAGCCAAGATTGCACCATTGTACTCCAGCCTGGGCGACAGAGTGAGACTCTGTCTCAAAATAATAATAATAAAATTAAAAAAAAATTTAAAACCATTAAAGCAACCAAATAGTACAATATTGGCTACTACATTGTTTTGGCTGCTACATTTTAGGCACTGTGCTAAAATAAATTAATCCTCTTGGAAACTCTGTGAAGTAGATATTTTTGTCTTCATATTTAGATACTCAGATAAGGACAGTGAGTTCAAAGAAATTAAATACCTGGATGAATATCACACAAAGAGGTGGCTACGCTGTGATTCCAAGCTAGGTCTAAGTCCAAAGCTGGTGTTCTTCATTAATATTCTGTATCTGTTCAGGACATGTACAAATCAAATCATGGACATTTGATTTTAGATATACCGAATGCTGACTTTGGCAGGTTGTAGAGGGAGTAGAGGCTGAGCAGAGGGGATGGCGGACAAAGATTAGGTCTGGAACTTATTTTGGTAGGGGCTGTTCATGCCTCCAGTTCCTAATCCCCTAGATAGGCTGGATAACTTTATGAGGGTCAGTGTAGCCAAGCCAAACTGAATCAATTTAAACACATTCAGAAGCAGAACTGCTTCAGATAATCTAACCAGTTAACAGGACATTCAGTTTATTACATGCTCTGCCGGAATTTCACGAGATCCTTCTTTTGTTAAAGAATATTGAGAGTGAGTTCCTCAAACTTTATGCTAAGGCTTGATCTAACATTTCACATGTAATCAATACTTTTCTTGCTACCACTTATGTCAGATCTCCTCATGAAAGTCACGTAATTATTTGGAATCTTATCCTGGTGATTAACACAATTAATGCCCAACTCTCTTTTGAAACCTTTAATGCATGTTATTTTCCAACTTGGCAGACGTGAAATTCCTGTAGTTTACTGAAGCTGCAAGTTTGGGACTTTGGCAGTCTCATATTAGTAGTCACACATTCTACTAAGGCCCTTCCTTCTACTTGATGCCCTGAGTGGATGTCACTTGCACAGCAAACATCATATGCTCAGTGAGATCATTAAGTTATAACTGCTTTAATCAGCAATATAGTGTCCGCTATTGTATACTTCTGCTGAATTCTAACTCTGTGAATTTTCCTTTTTACAGTTACATGTTGCATTTGAAAATCCAGATGATCTTGACTAGTCAGACTGAAATGAATTAAAGACTGAGCATAACCTATTAGAAGTTATGCACTTATTAATAAAAAGACAAATCTGTGTTTTCCCCCTTCTTTAAAAATCAAGCACCAAAACAATAAGTTAGTTTTAGAATGCATTGATATGGTATTCAACTGCATTGTGGAAGGAAGAAGTAAATTAGAAAGAAAGTGATAGTTATATGTGCTTAGGAATCGGCTGCTTTCAACCATGGGAAAAAGGAACCCTTACACAAAGGTCAATGCTTTTTTTTTAATTGCAAAAGAATATTTAAAAGACTTTCAAGCCTTTTAAGAAATGACAGTTAAAAGAGAATTTTGCAGCCTTTTCTTTTATCATAAACTATAACAGGAGGTGAAATCCACAATTTTCTGAAATTTTGTCCCATTTAAGCTTCCAAAATGTTTCTTATTTTTAAACCCGAAAAACATTAAAACACCTTTATCCTGAGAAGTTTGTGTCATGTTCATATCTGCTCTGATCCTCCCACAATCCACTATTTGATTATTAAAGGTAATTGGCACTTAGCATCAAATATTTAATACACTGATATCTAAGTATCTAATTTTCTTACTATCAGGCAGGAATTTAGACTTCTTATAAAGTTTTTATGCTTATCTGATTGCTGCTGCTTATAATTAAGGCCTCAATAATCATAAAAACATTCCAATAAATGTTTCAGATATAAAAGAAATTTAAGCAATATTTTTTAAATATAGGGTGAAAAAATGACAATAGGCATGTTTTTCTCCCTCTCTGAACATATCCCCTAAAAAAACTCTCCTGAAAAAAGTTTCTCATTAGAAATAATTATGAATATACTGTCTGTGCTTCACAAAAGAGTTGTAAATATAAAAAAAGGAAGTCAGATAAAATATATACACTAAAAAGGGAGAAAAGACCTATAAATAATATAGTCTGTTCTTCTGGAATCCTATTTTCGAAGTGCTTTACAAATTACTATATTCTTATAGTATTTTGTGAGTTAAGTAGATAGTTAATATTCTTGGTATTTGGCAACTCAGATCATAAAGAGGTCAAATACACTAAATTGTCCACATCCCTTGAGCCTACATCTGAGGCAGTAAGAGAACCCATGTCCCAGGACCCAGCTTTAGTACTTTGCTCACGCTCTTTTCCTCTGTCCATGGTGCTCTGCCTAGGGGATGTAGATAGCCATCCCACCCTATAGGGGTTAACTGGGCCAACTGAGAAGGGCCATGACAAAGAATAGCTTAGGCATCACTCGACATTAGGCATAGAAAGAGAACAACTAATGGGTAAGAAGAGTCAAGTGATATTGATCGGTGGCTCCCCAGGGTTGAATTCAGAACATGTTCTGCTGTCTCTTGGGTGCCAAGTTTTGACGGAAAGGGCAAAGGACAACTTGAACAATGTGGGGTGGGCGGGTGAAATCTCCATTCATTGTTGTTCACGTGGGAATGGAGTGCTCGGAATGAGGGAGATCTTGACAAGGCTTCCTGCCAGTAGCGGCCTCTTGTTTCTTATCAAAAACTGAATACTCAGTCTTCCTTTCTCTTCACCGCTGGGGTTGGAAAGTATTGGGAGAGCATATCGGTACCAGAGGGCAGAGATAGTGTGTGAAGAGGACCTTTGTGCTTAATGGGAAAAAAAATAGGAGAATGAAAAGAGGAGATTCCAAAGGAAAGAACAAGACTTAGAAGTTGGAAAACGGAAAACAGACTAAATGAAAAAGAATAAGCAAGAAAGTGGCCCTGGGTCTAGAAAACACCAATTTTTTTCTTTTGCCAGAGGGTGGAAGGTCCAATGTAAAGGAAACACACACACACACACACACACACACTTCAAGAAGGTCATGTAAGGAAAGAATAGGCACAACTTATATATACATTAGTAGGGCGTGGGTCAAATACATCATGGTACATCCATACAATAGAATACCATATAGGCTTTTAAAATGATTTAAGTATACAAATATTGGCACAGACATCTAAGATTGATTTACTGAAAAAATAAAATGGCAGAGTAATTTTTAAGATATAATTTTATTCTAAAAATAATACAGGTATAGAATATGTATAGAATAATATGTATAGAAAATAATATGGAGGGTAAAGCATCAAGCAGCCAAAGGTAGTTATTTCTGGGGGGAGAAAGGGAGAAGGAGGAGAAATTATTGTGGAAGGTGATTATGTTTTATATTGTACATTTTTGTGTTTATTTGAAACTTTCTTCTTTTAGACGGAGTCTTGTTCTATTGCCCAGGCTGGAGTGCAGTGGTGTGATCTTGGCTCAGTGCAACCTCGCCTCCTGGGTTCAAGCGATTCTCCTGCTTCAGTCTCCCAAGTAGCTAGGACTACAGGCGTGCCACCATGCCCAGCTAATTTTTGTATTTTTAGTAGAGATGGGGCTTCACTATGTTGGCCAGGCTGGTCTTGAACTCCTGACCTCATGATCTGCCTGCCTCAGCCTTCCAAAGTGCTGGGATTACAGGTGTGAGCCACTGCTCCTGGCCTATTTGAAACTTTTAAAAATAAAAATTATATCATTTCCATTGTGTATTTGAAATAAATCAATAAGTATAGAAATAAGTTATATTGCAAGGAAGAAACATAATACATAGGTTAAAAAAAGAAAAATTTTATAATTTGCAGTAAAACTTAACATTGAAGTAATCTAACGCAGATGTCTGTATCTATGAAATGGTGATCCCAAAGTAAGAGTTTTAATTTCATTTAAAGAATGTTTGTCTTAAATTGACATGAGTGGTGAATTTTTAAAAGGTGATAATTATAGAAGTGTATTATACTTTATTAGCTCAAAACTGGATATTAGATATAATCCATAACTTACCTATTGATGTAATTGATATTTTTCAGTAATTGAGTATTTTCTTCTGATCAATTTGAATTATTCTCTTCAGCTGTTATATTTGGGTAAATCTCATAAAGTAACTCTAATTGCTTTAATTTAAAGACAGTCTTTCCAAGGAGAGACTCACAAAGCACTAAGAGGAAAGGGAGAGCAATAAAATTTTACAAATATGTATTGTAAACATATTTTAAATCAAGTCTTTAGAACAGCATATTTTAAATCAAGTCTTTAGAAAACAGCGGAATTTGGAAGCCGTCTAACTGGACTGCAATAGTCAACCTGCATAGATGGGCCCAACTGCTGTAACTTTTGAAGTAAGTAGACTAGGTTACATGTGAAACATACAGTAATGACAATTTCACCTGGGATTTTGGATATTCTTCCACTTATCATTTAGGAAAAACTCTTACATGAAATCAGACCAAGAAGCTATCCAGGGCATTGTAAAATCTCACCTGCAGCCAGACCAAAAAGAAAAAGAAAAAAAAGTGTAGGCCGAGCACGGTGGCCCACGCCTGTAATCCCAGCACTTTGGCAGGCCGAAGTGGGTGGATCACCTGAGGCCGGGAGTTCGAGACCAGCCTGACCAACATGGTGAACCCCTGTCTCTACTAAAAATGCAAAATTAGCCGTGCGTGGTGGCGCATGCCTGTAATCCCAGCTACTCACAAGGCAGAGGCAGGAGACTTGCTTGCACCCGGGAGGCGGAGGTTTCGGTGATCAGAGATCAGGCCACTGCACTCCAGCCTGGACAACAAGAGCGAAACTCTGTCTCAAAAATTTAAAAAAGTGTAAATCTTTTGTTGTGTACAAAATCACACAGAAGCTATGTTCCCGTCTGTTTGCATATGGCAGTCAGGTAGATAGAATTCTATTTAATAGGATGTCATAAACAGTCCACTCACATAGAGCTGGGGCCCTGTCCCAAATTAATGTAAGCATAAGAAGAATTTCCTAAGCTGGAAAAACTTACATGTATTTATGATTTTGGAAACTTTTGAAGGCTTGTCTTATACATTTCAGGCTTAAGTAAAACTTGAGTCATTTCTCCCCATAGTATTGTAAAATTAGAGGCCAGGCAGAAAAGAATTAAAAGGGTAGGATGAGGGAAGTCAGTAGGGGCAGAGCTGGGGGTTTGTTAACACCTAGAACAGTGCGAAGGGGTGACAGGAAACGGTCCCCTTCGGACATCTGGACCAAGGTGAGGCACTGGGGAAACCCAACGGGAGACACTGCTCTCAGACGGGAAGAGTTGCTGGCTGTAAACAACTCAGGCTGTCTTGTCTTGGGAGAACAGTTAAGGAATGGACACCACGACGGCAACGGACTTCTGAGATAACTAAACGCACCTCTACTTGGCCACTTAGCTCCTCACCAGGCCCCAGGGCCCCACCCTTCCCGAGTTGCCTTCCCAGCATGCCCCGCGCTTTTCCCGGCGTGCCCTGCGGCCGTTCCCCAAGCTGGTCTCCCGGAGGACTCCGGGCGCCCCTCCGCCATCGGCAGCTCCCTGCAGACTTGCAGGCTCAGACGGGAGCTGTCCACCGCCTGCATCAGGAAACGGGCTTGCGTGCGTGCAGTAACTACCTTCTTCAACGTGAGATTCCCCCAGGTCCCGTAAATGCTTGGGAAATTTCCCTAACCCCCTCCCGTTCCATGTGACCTTCAAAATCCTGAAAAACCTATGGTCCCAAGGCTTACCCACCTGGGAACAAGTCTCGTTTCCAAAAGTCAATCAACCTCAGGTTAAGCAATCTAGGGAGAACACCTGCTCAGGATCAAAACGTTTCCTCTTCTTTCCTTTGCAGAAATCTTCAGCTTTAGCCTATCTTGAGCTATTATTCATTGTCTGATTGCTTTGTTCCCTAGTAACTCAAATGAAATCAAATTCTGCAGAAACCGAGTTTCACTGTGTCTGGAGGAACAAGGAATGCAAAGGTAGTGTGAGGAAACGAACCATTCACCTTTTTCAGTCCTAGCATAGAAGTAAATACAAACTTGACCCAATTGTATTGTTGATACAATGAATGTGTGACATTAAGAATTTAGAGTTTATAGAGTAATCTATGTGTTCATTAACGAGCTTGAATCTAGAAATAATCTTGGTTGGTAGCCTAATTGTGATTATCCTGTGCATTTTAAAAATGAAGAAACAATCTGTGAGAGCTTACGAGACTTTGTAAAGCCTCACATCTAGTAAGTAGCAGAACTAAGGACTCAAATCCAGGACTCCTCACTTTATTACCCATGTTAAGAAATTCTTTTTTTAAAAAGTCATTGAAGTTATTATTCAAAGCCCTTCACTTATGTTTATTTTGATTAATATAAATGACTGTTCTATGATGACAAATATCCTTTTCTTTGAGGATAGTCTGATTAAAAAAACCACAACACATCCATATATAGAGAGATAGACACTGTAGATACAGAGATATTATCTATACAGAGAGAGAGAGAAAGAGAGAGAGATACAATATAAGTGTACAATATAGGAAAGGCAGTTGTAGGGAAAGAAAGATAGAGAAAGAGAAAAAGAGAAAGGGAGATCACAAGGTGATATGGCTCAAAAGAGAGACCTCTCAGTTGGGAGGACCTCTGGGGATTTGGGATGACGCTGGGCCACTTGTGGTTCATAATACCAGGATCACACTAATAATTCTCATATCTCAGGCTCAGCCCCACCTGGCCCTTCTGGAGCCTTTCAAGCCCATGGATCTCCTAGGGTAATTTCAGCCTGACTTTGGAGTACAAGGTGGAGAAAAGACAAGATATATTACTCAGGATGGGTAATGAGTATGTCATATACCAAGAGATCTGGCATATATGATCAGGATTAATGGTTTTTATCATCACCCTGGGTTTGATCAGATTTTTTTTAATGTGCTTTTAACGTCTAATGTTAGAAAAGTAAATTCCTGGAAAATTAGTTAAAGGCTGGATTATTTCTCCATTTTGAAGTATAGGCTAAGGATACTTTTACCAGAGTTTGAGAACTTATTTTATAATAATACCCAGATATTTTCTGAGGGAATATGATATTAAAGATTGTGACAGTAATGAAGGGAACAGCGGTGATGAAAAATACTGTTTTTCCTGCACTATATATCCTGGTCTGTATTTTAAAGATAAAGTAATCTATTGGAAAAGATGTTGATGTAAGAAATTAAAGCTTTAAAAACAAGCTCTAAACATTGTACTTTTTAAAAAGAGGATAAGAATATCATCCTGAAATACTTTTTGAATATTACATGTGATTTCATTGCATACTAAAATAATTTAAGTATCCAATTAAACACAGATTTGTAGGGAAAATAGATGGTTCTGTTTAGGGATTTGGTTGAAGAATTAATGCTAAAATGCAATGAAACAAACCCAGATTTATAACAGTAGATATAGTATTATTTCTAAAACACATAATTAGAAAAATATATTTAGCCAATATAGATTTTTTTTTGTTTTTGAAGAATACGTCATTTAGTAAAAATTACAAAGTCCTGAACAAAGAGGTCTAAAGTCATTAATACATAAACACTTCGATTGTAAGCCTTCCCATTGTAGTTTCCTGTAGGAGTAAATAAAGGAGCTTTATTAAATGTAAGGCCCCATCTTTTCTACCTAAGTCTTTTAGACTTTTAGGTTCCTTGGAAATTTCACCCACTAAAATCAACATGTGATTGCTAAATCAGTATTAAGATAGTAAGAATCCAACTGTGAGTTTTTTTCTAGATTATTTATTTTTAATTCCTTCTTGGATTCTATATACAAATACTATGCTTTGATATTTTGAAACTTAACAGAAAAGCAGAATTTCTATAATGGGATTCCTACTTATTTTATGTCTATGAAAGCTACTTTGCTTGTTTATTTGCTATATACAGACAGAAAAATGTATGGAACTAATTTTAAAAACCCAATATATTTTCTGTTATGGAATTTAAAATAAGCCTGACAGTAACTTATTTTTTTGTCCTTGGGGAGAAATATCAGAAGCTAATTTCCTCTCTGAGGGCAGATCAAATTTATTGTGTGACAGATGATTTCTTAAACACACTGGATCTGTCCTAAAATACTATCTTTGGGACATAGGCCTTAAGACTACCTTCTAAGTGAAGGAGGTCTTTGGGATACTTAAGAATAGAAGCTGTCTTGGATAAAGTCTGAGATGAACTATCCTGATTTCAAAATCCACTTACGGAGTACTGTCTAAAGGTTAGCTTTGAGTGTATTGACTTTGTCATAATCTTATCGTACATTAATATTTAAGTTTCTGTGGAAGGATTGTGGAGAAATCTGCTAGAGAAAGTGTGCAACATGGTAAAGAGAATTGTAGGAAGAGAAATGGCAGCCCTGCTCAAGCAGTGAGAATAATAAAATGGTCATCTGGAGGTTTCCAGAGACAGTTGGCAAGGTTCAAATCCAAGCTCTACCAGGTAATAACTATGTAAGGTTTCACTGTACAACGGAGATAATATATAGTACATTTACCTCATAGTGTTGTTGTAAGGATTATAGAAATACAGGTAATGTGTATGGCATGTAGTAAGCCGTCAATAAATGTTTGCTATTATCATTATAGCTGAAAACTTAAGCTACTTACCTCTACCTGTAGAGACGGTGAGTGATGAGCTAAAAATATGGCCTAGATAGTTATGTTTGAGGTTTCTTTTATAATCTTAATCCATCTGGCCTCATACTAATTTTCCTTGTTATACTACCTATAATGTAACCTCCACCCCCAGTTGTCTAGCTTATATACCCTTTCAGAATTCTCTTACCCTAATGTTCATCTGGGTTTCTTGTTCACTCCTCCAAACTGTTAACGCTTCCCCTTGTTGTAAAATCCTCCAGCTGTACCCTCCAGAATTCCCAACCCAGAGGCACAAACTCTTCTCCATCCTCCACCATTTTAAATACGATGATCTAGTTTAATCACAAACTGGCTTTTTGTCCAGGACATTACTTCCTTTTTCAGGAGGAAGCTGCTCATTTGCCTCGCTCTGTAGTGCGATTTCCAGACTATTTCCCTTTAACTTTCTTCGCCCGCAGTCACCTCAGAGATCTCACTGACACTATTAGAACAGTGTTGGGAATGATAATAATTGATATTGGTAGGGTTAAATGGGGACAATGCATGTAAAATGTCTGGCATAGTGCTAAGAACATATGAAATTCCCAGTAAATTTTAGTTTTTGCTATTATATTTACCTTCTAAGTGAAGGAGGTCTTTGGGGGTTACTTAGAATGTAAACTCTCTTGGGAGTCTGAGATGAACTGTGATATCCAAAATAACTACACCTAAGAAATCATGAATTGAGCCCATTCCTATTATCTCCTATCTGTTCTAGTCCACTGACCTTCCTGCTGTTTCCCAGTTCTATCCCTGCACACATGTTCTCTCTTCCCTCTCTAAGCTGGAGTACAGTTTAGATTCTATTTTTCTATGAGTCATTTTTTGGTCAGTATTGTAGACTCCCTTGCTTTGTTGTCTTTTGACACATTCTCAAACCTAGATGTGCCCAACTGCTCATCTTGTCTTCACCTGCACCCAGGCTGCTTAGTGCTGCTGGGGAAAATCATACTACTGAGTAGGCTTACATTACTGTAAATTCATTGTCACCAGCTTCACCTGGATTCCTAGTATTTCCTGTCAATTTCTTGTCAATCCCCACTATGTTTTATTAGTCAACTCTATATTCCATTCTCCACTGTGCTTATTTCAAACCTTTTTCAATCTCTTCAAAGCACACATTCTCTACTGGTATGTTTATGGCAGCACTATTCACAATAATAAAGATATGGAATCAACCTAAGTGTCCATCAACAGAGGATTAGATAAAGAAAATATGGTATATATACACAGTGGAATACTATTCAGCTTTTAAAAAAAGAATGAAATCATGTCTTTTGCAGCAACATGAATGAACCTGGAGGCCATTAGCTTAAGTGAAACAACTCAGACACAGAAAGACAAATACCACACGTTTTCACTAATAAGTGGGAGCTAAAAAAATGTGTCCACATGGATGTAGCATGTGGAATGATGGACAGGGGAGACTCAGAGGGTGGGGACTGAGGGGGTGGGAGGCAGGGTGGAGGATCGGGGGCTACTTGGTGGATACAGTGTGTGTTGTTCCAGTGATGCACTGAAGGCCCCGACGTCACCACAACACAATATATCCATGTAGCAAAATTGCACTTGTACCCCAGGAATATATACAAATAAATACATAAAAGCTCCTCTTTATGTTGTTATTATTTCTTTATTCTTTTTTAAGTTGACATAAAATTGTATATATTTATCATATACAACATGTTTTGAAATATGTACATATTGTGTAATGGCTTAAACTAATTAACATATGCCTTATTTCACATAATAAAAATTCCTCTTTTCTCAAGTACATATACCCTTACAATAGAAATGAGTTAGTCATTTGTTCATTGACTAAATATATATTGAGTACCTTCTGGTTGTCGTTACAGATTCTAGGGGTACAATGGTGAACAGGCGAATGGAATGGTGAAGTCAAGTCCTGGAGATGACTGGTGTTAGTCCCCAGTTGTACTAAACCTGTTTTCATGGAGTTTACACAAGAAGTGGAGACAAAAGACAGACAATAACCAAGTAGTCAGTAAACCAATAAAATAATTTCAGACAGTGGTAAGAGAGATAAGATAATAATAGCAGTGTGATAAGTTAGAGACCCGACACTGCGGTGGGAGACTAATTTTGGTGGTTAGGGAAAGCCTCATTTTATCCAATACAGTGAAGGTAGTTTCACTGTTAAAAAAAAAATACATTTTACATTAAAGAGAGTATATGCATATTTATTTACTTAATCGATTTTCAAAATAGCCTTTCTTATTATACAGATCAAAACTGAGGCTCAGGGAATTAAGGAAATTGCCCAAGGCCACACATAGCTACTAAATGACAGAGCTGGGATTCAAACGTTGGTCCAATTAACCCAAAGCCTGTGCCGTCTCCACTATACCATATTGCCACTCACCAAGACAGGCTCTTGAGAAAAAGGGCTTGTGTTACTGTTAGGTTTGAACAATCTTTTTTAGTATGTTTGAGGCCTTTTTTAACCTGTTTTCTACATCAAAAATAGTAATACACAATATTTATGTGATGTTTTTCCAGGCACTTTTGTTATCATTATCTCACTATCACATAACCACTCAGTAAGATACAGAGCACTCACAGACCTTTGAGACCACTTTTATAACTGAAATGTAAAAGTTGAGTGATTTTCCATGATTACATAGCTGTGGAATGGTGGATATAAACTAGATTCGGATTTCTTGATTTTTAATCTTTTTTTTTTCTCCAACATGCCTATACAAAATGTTTGTTTCCTTTTAAAGTACTGAGTTTAAGAGTTTAAATCCAAATAAAACCTGAGAATTAATTTTCATTTCTGATGCAGAATACCAAGGATTTCTCCATTAGTCCTGGTAACTTCATTGTGAAGAAATGATAAAGAGAATAAAAGGGAGTAAGATAAACACTGTACAGGTATAACATTAAATTACCCTTTCTTTTTCTAATTTTATACAAATGAAAAAAAGGATACCTAACTGCAAAGTCCCTGAGATGCTATTTAAATTCAAGTACTTCTGAAATACAAATATGTGATAACTTATTTGCAGCTTAGGAAAAAAAGCCATTTTTGTTTGTCGCGTTGTTGTTGATGATGTCTATGTGGTGTTTGATAATTACTAAGAAAGTGTACTCTGGTTTCTCTGCAGACCATATAAATATTTTGCCTTTTTATAATTATTAAGGAAGTAATAATGAAAATGCAAAAAAGAGCCTTTTTGATGTTATTCTGTCATTGCATTGTCAAAAGAAAATATATTCCCCTCTTTTCCAAAAGTCAGCTGGGTTTTATCAGCTTTGCAAAATGATGAATGAATGCCTTGTTCATTATTATTGCTTAAGTCATTCGTATTTATGCCAGTGATTCACGGATTATGTTTTGATTGTTCTTGAGAGATGAAAACACTTTCTTGCTGATGAATAAACACTGCCACTTTTAAAATATTTGTATGCAAAATGTCTTTAAAGCCATTATGAAATGCTTTGCAAGAGTATTAGGAAGCTGTTTTTCGAAAGGCATTTTTTTCTCCACCTTTTCTTTCATGCTAAGCAGCCCAGTTGAAAGGCTTTTCAGAGTTAACTTGTTTAAGCAATACCAGTGTTTTAGTGTAATGAATAACTTTTTATAGAGGACAATCGCACACAATTCCGCATGCCGGTGTTTCTGTTTCTGCGCTCCACCGATGCAGGGGTTCTGTGGTAGAATCTCTTTCTTTGAGAAAAGCTGCAGCGATGAAAGCCCTGATTAACCTCTGATATTCACGTGGTGCTCTTGATCTTGAGGACTGCAGCAGTCACAAAGCTTTAATGGCAGCCATATGCTTAGGGCATTGTGGATATGGGTGACCCAGATGTGAACTTGGGAGGTGACTGATGCTAACTGCTATTTGTTTCAGGTTTGGTGTGGAGATTACTGATGAAGAGTTTGACTTACTACTTGACAGAATCCCCTTGATGAAGATGGAAATGTCAGAGACCCCAGTTCATGGCCATGTTGGATTCTTAGCACTCCTTTCCCACATTTTCTCATGTCTTTGTAATTTTTTTATTCTTGTTTTTAATACAGAGAATGTACCCCTAAAAGTACTAGGATTATTTAAATTTTCTCTTTATTGCCTAGTATCTTACTTATTAATATTTTCTAAGTGACGAAGGATTTTTGAAAAAAACATTGTTAACAAAAAGGTAGAATTTTTACATGATGAACTATGGCAATGCATTTGAAACTATTTAATGTCTTAGAACCTGAATAGTGGACATGGGAGGATAATGTGTGACTGAGATGACAAACGAGGCATGTGAACTGTGTTTGCAGAGTTGGAAAGAAAATTGCAGTAAGTGACAAAAGTCAAGTCCTGGAGATGACCGGTATTTAGTCCCCAGTTGCACTAAACACTCCCCCACACACTGACCTTTTATCCCCTCACTCACCTCCCAAGGGACTCCCATTACGAGACATCTTTCTACTTTCTTTCCAGAGGAGTCTGCCTGGACAGTAGAGTACACACCCATTGCCAATGGTTGTGTTAAAGGCAGAGCAAGCATGCTTTCTGAAATACTCTCAATCTGTATTTTTCTATCTGGGAACCCAAATTTTTACTCTTTTCTAAAATCTTTTCATGGATTTTATAGGGTAGTTCAAGGCTTAAGCATTTAAAATTCTCATCAGTATTGACCATTTTATTCCTCGAGTACTTTAAGGCATGTTGCAGTCCCAGGCATCTGATGAGTTGGGCTGAAGCCATTGAAAGATGGGCTGCTTCTTCCTAAAGATACTTTTTTTCCCAGAGCAGTTTCAGAATATAACTATCTTCATGCCATATGCCTCCTGGACCATCCTCCAAATCTCATGATTATCTCTTTAGCCACGAAACCCACCCATGTTTTCTGTTAGTTCTTGATAGCAGGGTGGAAGTTAGCAACCTGGTTTGGCCTAAAGGGCATGAGAAGAGCATGCTGCAAGTCAGAGAATGTCCTCAGACAGAGTCGCAGGTGCTGGCAGTAGAAAGCCCTCAAAGTGAAAAAGAACCAGGAGTGCTGAGGAGGTACCAGTAGGCCTTACCTAAAGGTGAGCATCTCCTACCGTGCAATTATTCCGTAGCATTTCCCAAGCTTACTTGACCTTCTCTCATGGAGCATCTTAGAGGCTAGCATTCCACAGAGCATGGAAATGCTACCTTAGTTGAATAAGTTATTCATCTAAGTATTAGCCTTTATTTTAGGAGGTCAAGATCAGGTGCCTGAGAGAATGAAATGAAGCAGGGGCAGGGGTTGTTTGCTTTGTTTGGTTTTGTTTATTTGTTTGTTTTTTGAGATAGAGTCTTGCTCTGTCACCCAGGCTGGACTGCAGTGGCACAATCTCGGCTTACTGTAACCTCTGCCTTCCAGGTTCAAGTGATTCTCCTGCCTTAGCCTCCCGAGTAGCTGGGATTACAGGCACGAGCCACGACGCCCAGGTAAGTTTTTTATATTTTTAGTAGAGACGGAATTTCACCATGTTGCCCAGTCTGGTCTTGAACTCTTGACCTCGGGTGATCTGCCCACCTTGGCCTCCTAAAGTGCTGGGATTACCGCGCCTGGCCTGTTTATTTGTTTATATATGGGGCTTGTAGGGAAAGAGAAATGAAAGCAAGTTGTTCTGAAGGGAGTTTCCTGAACTTCCAGAAGGCAGCAGGGTAGAGGCACTGAGGCCCAAGTGTCAGTGCCAAAGGAAAGCGGCAGGGTGGAAAGAGAGAGGTGGGGCACTAACCATAGAGCCGACATGAGCCTGGCCTATTCCCCTCAATTTCAGGTGGATAAATGTAAATGACAGGTCACATCTCTTTGAATTCTTTATATTGTTGACTCAACACATAAAATGACAGATTGTAATTTCGTTGTTAACATTAACAAATGCCTCTACTTATCTGATATTTTACATACCCAAACTCATTATTATTCCATTTTTGCCTGTGAGAAAACAGATACATAGAAAGATTAAGTGAGTTGCGCAGGTTACAGAAGTCAGTGAGTGCACACTGCCAGCTAAACCTAGGTCCATCTGATTTGAAAGTCTCCAAGAGTTTCCACTATTTCACATTGCATTTCTGAATTATACAACAACAGAAATAATTGTTCCCTTTAATAAGCGTTTATTATGTGCCCCATGCCCTGCTAAGAGCTTCACATGTGTTATTTAATTTAATGGTAGAGACCGTTTTCCTCAATTCCGCTTAAGTTCAGTGATGGATTGCTAACTGTCCAGCTCGTCTGCCAGAGAGAAGGATGGTATTCATTGCTTGGTGGTGTGGTGTAACGGCCCCTGAACTGCGTGTTCGGAGACTTGGATGACAAGAGTTATAGCTTGGCTTTTCATTTCATAATGACACGCCCCTCGTCAAATCCTTAATATCCCCTTGCTCAGATTTTCTCATCTGTAAAATGAAAAGTTTAGCTCAAAAGATCTCCAAGGTTCTCTCTAAGTGTAAAATTCTGCTTGAAGCAGTTTTTATTCTTATCAATATTAATGGAGATTTGAGGCAGCCACTTAGTATGACTTAAGAAGATGCTGTAACAGAAGCATGTGTCTTCCTGGTAAATAAGAAGAATTAACAAGCAATAACATTAAAGTAATAAATTCATTTTTAGAGTCTACTTTATAATCATCAAATTAAAATCAATACAATAAACATTTATGAGTACTTGTGTTTACAGTCAAGCATTCCTGAATTGTGAAAATAAATGTTTCTTTTAGAGAATTTTTTTGTAATTTTGTCACAAAATCTGCATATATGATCAAGAACTTCATTTCTTATATATATAAATGGAAATGGAAAAGAAACATAACTGTCAAGTTGAGGAGAAAGAAGAATTATAGAAAAGAGTATATAGAATGGTTAACAGTTCCAGGAGTATTAGCGATATAAAAATCCACATCACTTTAGACTATTTTTATTTTACTTCTTTGTAAGTCCTACCTTTAGTGCCCCAGTTTTTAAGGATACACATAAATACTAAAACTTTTTAAAAAACTGAATTAAACTCAGGAGACTGAGGCAGGAGGATCACGTGAGCCCCGCAGTTTGAGGCTGTGGTGAGCTATGACTGTGCTACTGCACTCCGGCCGGAGTGACCACATGAGACCCCGTCTCTAAAACAAAGAAACAAATAAAAAACTGAATGAAAATTAATGTTTTGACCATAATAAGATGTTTGAAAAAACTGTGGCAAAAGATGACAAAGTCCATTAAGAACAAACTTTGTGACATGCTCACACTAGTTTCATCACCAAGAAACCAATGGAATTATTTCGCTGGGTTTGTGACTTACCTCATTCATTTTATAGGCAGCTGTCCCACCAGGAATACCACGTCCAAGAGCAGGATTCTCCTTCCAAAGTGTGTGTGTGGACTGGAGAAGCAGCCTTTGGAAGATGGGGCTTCCCAGACTTTATAGAGCCTGCTTTAATTCCTTGGAGGTCTGCAATCTCCAGGTTGTCAGCCATCCAGGACCGTGGCTGTTGGTGAGACAGAGTGCTTCCTTCTGGGTGAAGAACTCTGTATTACTTTCCGAGGGCTACCATCATGGGGCAGCACAAACTGGGTGGCTTAAAATGACAGGAATGTATTCTCTCACAGTTCCAGAGGCTGGAAGTTCAAAATCAAGGTGTGAGCTGGGGCACGCTCCCTCTGAGACTCAGGAGAATCCTTCCCTGCCCTTTCCTTACTTCTCAGGGTGACTGGTAATCCCTGTGAGCCTTGTTCTGTGGCTGTGCCACTCTCATCTTTGCCTCTGCTATCATATGGCACACCGCGCGTCTCTGTCTCTGTGTCCGAATTTCCTTGCTCTCATAAAGACACCAGTCTTCTCAGATTGAGGGCTCAACCTACTCCAGTATGACTGTGTCTTAACTAGTAACATCTCCAACTACCCTATTTTCAAATGAAGGCATATTCTGAGGTGCTGGGGATAAGGACTTTGACGTATCATTTGGGGACACAATTTAACACACGACAAACCCTGTTATAGATCTAGCATGTCTAGTTTCTTACAAATTTTCATTGGGGGGAGGGTACAAATAATAGTTAACTCTTGTGCACTCTTGTGCATTCTCTGACAACAGCAGTACTAATAGCTAACATGTAATGCCTACTACTTGTCAGGCACTAAATACTAACTCATTTCATTCTTACGACAGCCCTGCTTCACATATGAGAAAGCTGGGACACAGAAAGCAACTTGCCCATTGTCCTCCAGTTAGCAGTGGCGGAGCCAGGGTGCAAATCCAGACTGCACCTGCCCGGAGCCCACATACTCAATACCACCCTGCCTTCTGGACAGTCAGGACAAGCAATTGTGCCTCTGCTACCATTACTGTGCCAACAAGTAAGGTTACACTTGAAATGTGGCTTGCAATGCAAGGTTTAGCTTTTATAGGCAACTCACTTATGTTTTCTGGTTACTTATTATTTTTTTAAGTCTGAATTCAATTTAGACTTAGTATTAAAAAAAGAATACTAAAATCAATGATTTTTATATGGATTACATATTGAAATGATTATATTTTAGATATATTGGGCCACATAAAATATATCATTAAAATTAATTCCACTTAAAAGCATCTTTTTTAGTGTGCTATTAGCAAATTTAAAATTGTGAATGTAGTTTTTAGTGTATTCCTATGGGACAGCTTTGAATTAGAGAGCAAATTTTTAAAATTAGAGTAGGCAGCATGATGGAAGAAAGAAATTGATTCAGTCTTTTGTCCCAAGTAAATCAGTTCCTCAGGTCTCTGTGCCTTTGTTTCTCTATCTATACAATGTGATAGAAAACTTGAATTTTCCTCACAAGTTTAATTTAACTAATAAATTGAAGACAGTCGATTATGAATCATTTTGCCTAATGTTTGCAGGAGGCTAGACAATTACCCAGCGAAGCCAGAATATTGTAATAAAATAGCTCATCCAGATTAAATATGAATTTTAAGTGTTTATTTATTACTTTCTTTAAGCAAATAGTTGTGTATCTTTGAACTACATAGAATCCAGAACAAATTTTTTTTTTTTTTTTGAGACAGAGTCTTGCTGTGTTCCCCAGGCTGGAGTGCAGTGGTGTGATCTCCGCTCACTGCAACCTCTGCATCCTGGGTTCAAGTTATTCTCCTGCCTCAGCCTCCTGAGTAGCTGGGACTACAGGCGTGCACCACCACGCCTGGCTAATTTTTGTATTGTCTAGGCTGGTCTGAAACTGCTGACCTCAGGTGATTTGCCTGCCTTGGCCTCCCGAAGTGCTGGGATTACAGGTGTGAGCCCCTGTGCTTGGCCAGAACAAAACATTTCCGTGGCGAGGCCTGGCTTGCTTGGCTCTAAAGCCAATACTTTTCTCATTATACATTCCAGGTAATGAAAATTATGATAAAAATACAAAAAATTAGGTGGGTGTGGTGGCAGGCACCTGTAGTCTCAGATACTTGGGAGGCTGAGGCAGGAGAATGGCGTGAACCCGGGAGGCGGAGCTTGCAGTGAGCCGAGATTGCACCACTGCACTCCAGTCTGGGCGACAGAGTGAGACTCCATCAAAAAGAAAAGAAAAGAAAAGAAAATTATGCTTAATAATTTTTAGGTGAGGTGATGATCAGCTGTGCTTCCCCTCAGCAGTGGAAGATGTATGTAGATAAATGAGATGAGGTTAAAGCTTCTATGCTTTTATTTGACGTGATATATTAATTTGTGTAGCCAATTTTTACATAAACCAGAATCTCAAAACTTTTACTCTGTACTTTGCTGCGACTGTGAAGTTGCCACAGTGGCACTTTCGTATGAATAAACTCAGAAAATAAAACCACTTAGAGACGATAAGATATTCAGACGTTTCAAGCATTTCATGTGTTTTTGTCACTTATTATCTTTTTTTTTGTTGTTGTTGTTTTTTGAGACGGAGTCTCGCTCTGTCTCCCAGGCTGGAGTGCAGTGGTGCGATCTCGGCTCACTGCAAGCTCCGCCCCCCGGGTTCCCGCCATTCTCCCGCCTCAGCCTCCCGAGTAGCTGGGACCACAGGCGCCGCCACCACGCCCGGCTAGTTTTTCGTATTTTTAGTAGAGACGGGATTTCACCGTATTAGCCAGGATGGTCTCGATCTCCTGATCTCGTGATCCGCCCGCCTTGGCCTCCCAAAGTGCTGGGATTACAGGCGTGAGCCACTGCGCCCGGCTTTATTATCTTTTAAGTTAGAAAAGCAATAAAGGGTTATCGTAAATATCCAAATATAAAGTGTATGTAAAATGAAGAGGGAAAGTTTCTGCACTTACCGTCTTTGCCCAAATCCGGCCTTCAAACAGAAACCAGTTAATTATTAATTTTAACATAGAAGTCAGTACATTCGTTTCATGGCTCTAAAATGTTTGATAAATTATCCCAGTGTTCAATATGAACCTGTTTATGGCTGTGGCCTCTACTAATGTTATATGTATACAATTATTGTTTGTTCTTTATAGTCATATTGGATAAAATGTATACCTCTCACATTCATTAAAGAAGGCAGTTCTGCTAAAAATATGTGTATTTTCCAACATTTTTTTTTGGTTGTTGTTGTTTTAGCAAAGAATAATGAAAAGCTGATTTAGAACAATGATCTCCTCCAGAGATGTTTGTTAGAAAAAGCAGACATTTTTCACATCCCAATTTCATTGTGTGTTGGCACGGCTTATTATGGGGTTTACAAAGATCGTCTATGTGGTCTCATGAATATGGGAGAGTATCCATAAAATTATATTAATTATAGATTTTGTTTAGATTTGTTTTGAATGGCAGAGAAATGGCATTATTTAAAAATATGAATGAGCTATGAAAGAGAATAATTAGGTCAGGGTAGTAGTTAGGGTATAGTTTCTTTAGCTTCATGAGTACATTTACCACAAGTCATTTGAACATGTTTATCCCACACATACAATTACATAAAAATCATAGATATATTCCGTCTTTATGAAGGTCACTTTCCTTATGTTAAGGGGACTCATCTATGAGTACGTTAAGTTTGGCCTTTTGGGGAGTCCCACAGAATGGTGAGCCCCACAGTATGGTGAGCCATAAGATTTTCCCTGCTGGATTGTAATTGAGTCTTGCAAATGGCAAACCCCTTGTATCTCAGTATCATAATTAAGGAGTTTCGGGAAATTTATTGACAAATGGTCTAATTCTGAACATGTTATCTGAGAGCAAGAGGACAATATTTGCAAGTCAAATGATGGAAGAATCTATTGTTGGACAATTAAAACATCTTCGCCGAGACCCACCGAACTAACCTTTGTGTGGTCTTGTTCTCAGATGGAAATGATTCCTGGAGACAGTTGACAGCGTGAATTTTGAGACGACACTAAATGTGTGTGGGAACTTGCAAAAACAAATCTAAAAACAGATTTAGGATCAGGGTTTTCTTCGCTACTTCTTTGCTATGATGGGGTGGGAGTGGGAGCTGGGGCCGGGGATTGTGGGGAGGCATCAAGGGAAAGGTGACATTAGAGATGCTGGTAAAAGTTAGTCCTGGTCGAGCCCGGGGTGAACAATGACACAGTGTTGTTGTGGGCTGCCTCCTCGACTTAGATATTCTTCCCATGTCAGTATAATCACTACTGGGAGGTAGCTCGATTAAGGATTACCATATCATTAATAGTATCCATGACTTTTGTTCAAAGGCTACTTGTGCAATGTTGCCTTGTGGATGAAGCGCCGTAATCCTCTGAGCCGCAGCTGTAGAGAGGGAGGCTCCTCAGAGCCGCCCACACTGACTTCCCTGTCCTCTCGGATCAGTTCTAAAAAACAGACAGAAACAACAGTCAACTCAAAGCCAAAAAAAAGAAACATCCATTCTACATTTCCACATTCATCCCCAAGCTTCAATCCCTGCCAATGTCTCCCATTCATCTCTTCTCTAACATCCAGATCACCACTCGGATGGTGGCCAGATTAAAGGGGAACAATGCAGTTTTAAATGTAAAGTTTGCATCTAATTTTTTTCTTTGCATGAGAAAAAGCACATTGATTCTATCTATGTGTCTGTCTAATGCTTAGCCAGTAGTTTGTCAGGTCTTTCTTATTTTCTTTGGCAACATGAGGCATGCTTGTGTCTTCCCACTGTCTAGGGTTTCTCAGTTTATTCGGTGAAGACACTTAACTTTGAAATTTGTACTTGGGTAGGAAATTATATATGCAGTTACTAAACAGTGGAGTTTTGCTTTATTTAATTAATATTATTGCTGCTAAGCAACTTCTACTTCCAGTGGGTGGGAGCACTGAAAGAAATTGAAAAATTTAGCAGTAGCTTGAAACCTAAGCAAGCACACCCAGGTACTGGGATTGGGCAGAAGAAAATAACTGAGTGAGCCACATTTGGTAAAACTCCTTGTGTTAGAAGACGGGAAAGAATGGAGGTAAGCTTTAGAGGACATTTCATTTCATAAAGATCACCCCTCAAAAGGGGAAAGGAAAGGGAAGAGAGAAAAAAATAACCTTTATTTATTTGGCAGAGGAAAATGTTAAAAAGTAGTATGAAACCTAGAGTTCAATTTCTTGGATTTTAGCTTCATAATCATTTTTATTCCAAATTGAAATGAAGCTTTGCCTTGGTTTACTCATAAATCATTATTCTAAAGAGTTTTAGTCTTTTATTTTCATCTCATTGCTTCATTTAAAAATCACTGTAACTTTATTTTTTACAAAAAACACTGACAACTCTTATCTATCCTAAGTTGTTTTTCTGAGGAATCTATAAAAAGATTTGGACTATGGCCTTTGGATCAGCATGTCTTAAGTTCTTTCTGGTTGCCCAAAGATTGATGTTTGTCTAAAGTACATGGGAAATTTTACTTTTTAAAACCTTGCTCAGTGATGACACTTTCTTTTCCCATCTCTTCTCTTTCCTGTGGCGTTGACATCCAAGCTGTGCTGTAATTTAATGTCACTGACATCTCTTCCCTTTAAGATGTATTTATTGGGATGGAAATTACATAAGTCTTGCTATCTGAAACACTGTAAGTGCGAGACAGCTGGGAAAACTCAGGAATAGTTTAGCACTTCTCTAGGCCAAGAGTATCTATTCAACAAAATCATTCTCTTTGGCAAGAAAGACTTCACAATACTCATCAGACACTTTAATTTAGTGTCTCTCTATGTCATGAATGTATATGCTCAAGGGATATGGTTTACGTGTCATGCTGCTTAATCTTGTATGTAGTATTTGAGGAACAGAAAACTTGGGAGAATGTGCTCTTGACTATGAAAAACAACCTAATTCTGACCTTTACTGTGCTCATATTGGTTAAAGAAGTACCCAGTTCTAGTAGAGGTACTGGTAGTTTGCTAAGACATGAGCCATCATTTCAAAACATCCCCATTCCAGGATTTGTCTTTGTTGAGTTGATGCCTATAAGTAGAAGTTCTTTCACCTGGAGTTACTTTAAGAAGACACATTATTCCTAACATAGATGACAAGTATCTGAGGTTTTTAAGAACATTATTTAACATGTTAGCATAGCACTTGCAGGTGAAGGCAAGAATGAACCAGGAGAAGAAAGGTGAACAGTGGTCCAAGCAGACATTCACATATGGGAATGTTACCGTATTAAAATGTGATACCAATTTCTGTGAGTGTAAATAATACCACAATGTATCGTGTATTCACTCTTACAAAGAGGTTCACAGATTATGCAGGGTTTTTTTTTAGTGACAGGAAAATTTCATAAAATTGGTACTCTGCTAAAATATGTAATTTTAGGTAACACAACAGACTTGCTGCTCAGTGCCATATGGGGTAATAGTGATTATCCTTTTTTTTTTTTTTTTTTTGATGCGGAGTCTTGCTCTGTCACCCAGGCTGGAGTGCAGTGGTGTGATCTCGGCTCACTGCAACCTCTGCCTCCCAGGCTCAAGCGATTCTCCTGCTACAACCTCTCAAGTAGCTGGGACTACGGGTGCCTGTCACTACGCCCGGCTAATTTTTGTATTTTTAGTAGAGATGGGGTTTCACCATGTTGCCCAGCCCTGACCTCAAGTGATACCCCCACCTTGGCCTCCCAAAGTGCTGGGATTACAGGCGTGAGCCATCGCGCCTAGCTTGTTATTATCCATTCCTGATGTTCTTTTCCTTGTCGAGGGAGCCCCGCTAGCGTACGCTCTTGGCTTCTGTCTTCTGCCTCCTTATTTTCTCCTCCCAGGAGTAGAAGAGTGACATTTCTGATTTGCACTGTGGGAGAGCATAGCCCAGCCCCTTTCTCTGCCCTGGGAGCCACTCACCGCCCACAGGGTGCTTGCGTTCCGGACTGCTCTTCTGGCTCGAAAGTTTTACAGGAGCCTGCCTCTAGGGGGAGAGCTGCAGTTTTTGGCACCGTGACTAGATGATAAGTTTGAGGGACAATATTCAGAAGATCATTATTACCATGCAATTATGCCATATTATCCAAGAGCTCTGGCAATAATAAAGCTCACCCACATAATACTTATCTCTCAGTTCCAGACCCAGGTGATAAAAGCAGAGGTCTTTTTATAGACACTGCCCCTTAAGCAGCAGTGTCACAGCTTAAATGCTCGGAATCAGTGGTTCTCAAAGTTTGATCTGAGGACTTTTTGGAGTCCTTGAGACCCTTTCAGGGACCTGTGGGGTCAAAACTATTTTGTAATACTACTAAGATGTTATTTGCACTCTCGTTCTGATGAGCATGGAGTGGAGTGTGCAGAAGTGACGCGTGATGACACTACTGAAAAGTGTGCTGTGTAATTTTACGTTTTAAATTACACAGTTTTTATATTGCTAAACATTGATAGTCAGAATGAATGTATATGTTCTGGATTTCTCAGTAAATAATTATATATAAATAACTTTCTCCTACATACATCAGTGCTGATTGGGGTCCTGATTAATTTTAAGAGTGTAAAAGAATTCTTAGATTAAAAAATTTGAAAATTGCTGCTCTAAACCATAATGGGGAGAGAAGCGCTCTGGCCTAAAGTGAGACACCTCTGGGTGGCTCTGCTACTGAAAAGTGTGGGAGTTCCCTCAGGAGACAGCCAGATTTTGTAATCTTGGATATCTCAATCTACCCCGATGAAAACTGGAATAGATGAGTTACTCATTAAGCTGCTGTTCATTGAAGGTCTGCTCTATGCTGGGCACTGTCTCCTAGGCAGGGAGGACCCATGGATGAGCAGCTCCATCACTGTCCTCTAGAGTCTCACTGTCAAGAGGAGGCAACAAACCGGTGAAGAGATTGACATAGAGTGTCAGGTATATCAGAGGTGCTGTGGGAACACAGAGCGGTGCTAATCCAGGGAGCAGGAGATGGATAGACACTCTAAACTGGATCTTGACAGACAGGTAAGAGTTGGCCAGGAGAGGAAAAAAGTGAACAATATTCCAAGCAGAGACACTAACATATGCAAAGGCCTAAAGCAGTGCTTTTTGAATAGTGGGCTGGAATCCATTAGTAGGTCATAAAATCAATTTAATGTGTCATCACCAGCATTTAAGAAAAAAGCAAAATAGAACAGAATGTCGGAGTGCACCTCATATAGTAAGGATTTTTTTTTTATGAAACCTTTTTTCTCAGTGTGTGTGTGTGTGTGTGTGTGTGTGTGTCTATACTGGGTTAAGATGTAAAATGCATTTCTTAGTGTAAGAAAATAATTTTAGATATTATCTAGGAAAATAATTTTAGATATTTGATTTTAATAATAAAAGTTGTCTTTTCAGTATAAGGAATGAAATGCTACAATCGTATGCTAATTCTTTTAGAGCATGTTATATCCTATGAATGCTGAGACCTGTTAATACATTTAGCCAGTCAGTGAGTTCAGATTTGTAAGTTTGGCAGTGCTGGCATTGAAAAGCTTGGAGGAAAATCTACTGAGGCAGACTGAAATTTCTGAAGTATTATACATAGAAAAAATTATTAGTGATTGATCATAATTCAATTAAGAAAATGCTATTGAGGCATTCATCAAAGTGCCTAAAGAAATAAACAAGCATTTTATTAATGCATCCTGAGAGTTGTGACAGAATTTTAGGGTAATAAATGTTAGAGTTTTGGAGACTAAGTTTATTCCACATTAGAGTCCCAGATAACTCTGATCTAGTGTTCTGGCCTAATTTCTTATGTGACCCACTGCTGAGTATATTCCATGTAGTGGATGGTAAAATCTTGTTTTATCTAAGTGAGACTTCATGAGAGCACTGGTGCAAATGTTAGGTGTCATTTGTCTGGTGTCCTTCTGGTCTAATACTGATGTCAGCAGCCGAGATGCTGATTCTAGCCAGGGTTTTTTTGTGTGTATGGGGTATTTAAAATACCCAGAGAATTGGATCAAAGATGATTATCTGGTTTGTGTTTTTTGACATATGATTTTAAAAAAATTGAACTCAGGTGTATGGAGGTATAATTTACATCCAATAAAATTCGTCCCTTTTAGGTACACAGTTGAATGGGTTTGATAAATGTAAACTACTTTCAAAATCAAGGAGCAGAACTCCTACCCCAGCCTTTATAGTCCATCCCCTACCCCAGCCACCGGCCAGTGATTCTGTCTCTGTTCCTAGAGATTCGCCGTTTCAGAATTTGCCTGGATGACTTCAGCAATAAAAAAATTGACATACAAATTAATATAGGATAATGTAATGTGCAAGGAGCAATGTTACTTACTAGGAAAATCACAGTCTATTTGGTGTGAGTCATAGTAAACCTTTTCCACTTCTTACTATGTAACCTTTGTCACGACTGCCCAGTTAGTTCTTGATGAACCGAATGGATTTCAGAAAGGTTTAGGAGTCCAGGAACGTACAATGTACCTTGTGAGAGGACTCTGGGCTCCCAGAATGTCAAAGTAAACCAGTCCTTTGGCCTGTCGGCCCAGGGGCTTGCAGTCACACTTTCTAATTTCTAATCCATGCTGGGTTGTTTCCGTCTGGGCAGGTTAGGCTTACTAGCCAGGATGACCACATACTGTGCATTAAACTGGAGGGAGGAAGTTTAGACAAGCCACAAGCAGAAGGACTTTGTGACCACTTTATTTCCTACAGGATTGCATTTAGTCACCCAGTAGGATAAGCTTGGAGTGTGGCTGTCTCAGCCAGGGCAGATAGCCAAGGGTATCTGTACCAAGAAGGTCCATTAAAAGTATTAAGATTGGACAACTACTTACATGGCAAGTCCCCCTTTGATTTCCACAGTAACTTGTATTTTTAGTTTTAACATAGTACTTTCAACTTCAAAGGTCTAAAATAACTAGCGACTTGAAATCTTAAGGGAAAGGTCATTTGTCTCAGTAGCCAAATCGTTTACTTACTACATACATCCTGAAGGATGTTGGTTTATTCCCAGAACATTTCCATTTCTGCCTATCTGAAGACAATGTGTTTACTTAGTGTATATGCGCTATTTTAATTTATATTTTTGTTTTTTGGTTACTTCCAGAAGAGAATTCATATCCTCAGCAAGCTAGCACTAAAGGGGACCGCAGAGGTCATATTGTCCATCTTCTTTCTCGATCAGGGAAGAAATTTAAGACTCAAGAAAGGTGAGGCTTCTAAGGAAGATTAATTTCAGGTATTAATTTTTTAAAGAGTACAATGTTTTTATTCATCAATAAACTGAAAGTCAATTTCTAGATATTTCTTTCTCACGTATGCTCGATTTGTTGTATTGGTAGTCAAAGCCCTGGGAAGGAAGCTTTACCTGCTCCTCAGACTCACCCATCTTCACTGTGACTGATCGGGACGCAGTGAGACCCGTGAGCCTCCTTGCAGGATGCAGCTACTCAAGGCCAATCACGAAGATTGTTCTCCCTAAGGTATTTCTTGGTGAGGCATTTAAAGGACCTTTTAGAAAATTGTTTCTCAGAAACAACTGTGATTTGATTTTTGAAGCATTCACTGTTAACGTCTGTGAGATTTTCAGTTTTTTCCATTGATTTTAACCCTTTAGTAACATTCAAAATTTCCAGAATCTAAAGTTCCATCTTCTATTGAATGAGTAAGGTCCAAATTAAACGTCCATGTTGACCACGTACACTTCTTGTCTTTCTTTGGCATCATCTTGAGAGCTGGCCGTATGATATGAGGGCAGGAATTAATGTTTGTGTGCATCTAAGTACTTTTGTTAGATCTCTAAGCCTAAAATTGGCAATACATCTGCACTGGAGCCCAAACTACCAATCCACACCATGTTCCACCAGTGAACTACCAATCCACGCCATGTTCCACCAGTGAGCTACCAATCCACGCCGTGTTCCACCAGTGAGCTACCAATCCACGCTGTGTTCCACCAGTGAGCTACCAATCCACGCCGTGTTCCACCAGTGAGCTACCAATCCATGCCGTGTTCCACCAGTGAACTAATCTATGCTTTGCAGCAATTCCTCACTGACGATACTGACATAGACAGTATCTGCCCTGTGCTACCACCAGCAAACCATTATCATAGGTCTGAAAGTCGTCACATTTAGGCTGGACATGGTGGTTCATGCCTATAATCCCAGCCCTTGGGGAGGCCAAGGCAGGAGAATAACTTGAGGCCAAGAGTTGAAGACCAGCCTGGACAACATAGTGAGACCCTATCTCTACAAAATTCAAATAAAATAAATTAGCCAGGTGTGGTGGCACAAGCCTGTAGTCCCAGCTACTCAGGAAGCTGTGGGAGGATCACTTGAGCCCAGGAGGTTGAGGCTGCAGTGAGCTGAGATCACAGCACTGCACTATAGCCTGGGTGACAGAGCGAGGTCCTGCCTCAAAAAAAAAAAAAAAAAATTCACATTTTTCTCACACAAAAAAATCATGAAACATTTATCTGCACACAGCACTAAGATAGCTACTATATTATGTTCATTAACTAACACTTGAGAGGCCTAGCACACATAGGTCTTGGTGAGTCTAAGTCTGAGTGGTACCTAATTTAGAGAAAAGACAGAGAAGCTAGATAATATATTCATCTTATATATGGTCAACAAGTACTGTATTTTTAAGAATTTTAAGAAACTGCAGAGTTTGAGAATTTTAAGAAGCTTCTTCTGATTAAATCAGCATTTCAGGAACTCCTTGATGGACTTAGCTTTCACCTTACAATAATTCTCCAATCTTTATGTTGGGAGAAATAAATCAGATTTAGGATGTGAACATCTGATGTGTGTATATTTACCTTTTGCTGCATCACTAGGGAGCAGTTATTAAGTATAGTTCTACAAATCTCATTATTGAGGTGGTTTCCGGACCTCTGTGTTGAGGCCTCACAGACATGCTGCTGTAGAACTTCACTTCCGGCCAGGCGCGGTGGCTCACGCCTGTAATCCCAGCACTTTGGGAGGCTGAGGCGGGTGGATCACCTGAAGTCAGGAGTTCGAGACCAGCCTGACCAACGTGGTGAAACCCCGTCTCTACTAAATACAAAACAATTAGCCAGACGTGGTGGTGCATGCCTGTAATCCCAGCTACTTGGGAGGCTGGAAGGCTGAGGCAGGAGAATCATTTGAACCCAGGAGGTGGAGGTTGCAGTGAACCGAGATTGTGCCATTGCATTACAGCCTGGGCGACAAGAGCAAAAACTCTGTCTCAAAAAAAAAAAAAAGAAATAAATTCACTGACTTGCTCTCCTCTCTCTGCTCGTTTCTTAGAGAAAGGATTCCATTGGATCTTTTTCTGTTAGACCTTGTGTCACGTAGAATGAGGCTCTGTGTGAGTAAAAGAAACTTGGCTCCAATGTCTTAAACAGGACAGAAGCATGTTTTTCTGTTCCCTAAGAGAAGAATGGAGGCAGCAACCCATGTTGACGTGGTGGCTCCAGGGTATTATCCAGGCTCTCTACCTTCCAAAGCTAAGTTTCCTGCCTTCAGGGTCACATTGCGGTTCTAACAGCTGCTGGAGCTCTGGCCTTCACGTTGTTGTGGCAGGCCTGAAGAAGGGGAAAAGGTGGAAGGGTGGAAAGGGGTTCCTTCTACCTGAGTCTGTTCCCTTTAAGCATGATTCTCAGGGCACTTGCAAACACTTCTGCTTAGGCCGGACATGGTGGCTCACACCTGTAATCCCAGCACTTTGGGAGACTGAGGCAGGTGGATCACCTGAGGTCTGGAGTTTGAGACCAGCCTGACCAATATGGAGAAACCCCATCTCTACTAAAAATACAAAATTAGCTGGGCGTGGTGGCGCATGCCTGTAAACTCAGCTACTTGGGAGGCTGAGGCAGGAGAATCACTTGAACCCGGGAGGCAGAGGCTGCGGTGAGCCAAGTTTGTGCCATTGCACTCCAGCCTAGGCAACAAGAACGAAACTCCGTCTCAAAAAACAAAAAACAAACAATAATAATAAAAAAAAACCCCACACTTCTACTTCTGCTTCTATCTTACTGGTGGAATTTAGTCAGGCGGATAAACCTAGCTTCAAAGATGACTGGGAAATGTAGTCTTTATTCTGAGTAGCTTTTCTGACCAGCTAGGAAGGGACGGAGGCGGGGAAGGTGGATGTTGTGGTAGAAAACTAAGCTGCTGCCAGGTCACTTAAGTGGAATAGTCTGTCTATATCCATGAAGCCTTAATGCCTCATAACTAGCGACCACTGCTTCATAGAAAGAAGCTGTATGAATACATGACTGATGCAGTTAGCACGGTCACCAGTCGTCTGGACATCCTCACAGAAGCTCAGAGATTGTTCTTGTGTCATATGAGCGTATTCGCAGTAATGGTTTATTCTATACTTGAATGTTTTCAACTGTAAGAATTCATACAAAGCAAATTTAAACTAAGATCACAAAAAAACATCCACTGTATATATTTAACAAAGTCTTCAGGGAATCTAATAGACTGAAGTAAAACTGTGAAAATTCTAAAACACAGTAAAAGGCTATAAAATAACTAATGGCTTTTAACGAAAGAATTAATTACAGTATGATTGCTTAATACAACCCCCCAAATAAGCTTCTTGTTAATTTTTAGGGAGGTTGAGGAACTCCAGCGACAACTTATATATTCTACATCCTACATCTTTGAGTAGGTTTACTAATCATAGGTCTTTGTAGATAATTTTTCTTTACAACTTGTGCTACCATTTATCAGTTGTGTAATTTCACAAGGAGGTGTATTGAAGTATAATTTACATATGATAAAATTCACCCATTGTAAGTGATTTGAGTATATTTGCTGAGTTGTGGAACCACCACCACAAACCAGTTTTAGAACATTTCCATCTGCTTTCTGCTTCTGTAAATTTGTTTTTACTAGGTATTTCCTATAAATGGAATTAATTATGCAGTATGTATTTAGTGTCTAACTTCTTTCACTTAATGGTTTTAAAGTTCATCCATGTTGTAGCATGTGAAGAAATCCATTCCTTTTTCATTGCTGAATAGTATTCCATTGTAGGAATGTACCATATTTTGCATATTCATTCATCAGTGGATAGCTATTTAGACTGTTTCCAGTTTTTGACTAGCATGAATAATGGTGCTATAAACTTTTGTGTACATGTCTTCGTGTGGACATGGATTTTCATTTTTCTGATAGATTCTTAGAAATAGAATTGCTGGATTGTATTATTAGTTTGTTTTAAGTTTTTAAGAAACTGCCAAACTGCATTCCAAAGTGTCTGTGGCATTTTACAATCCGACTAGCAATGCATAAGGGTTTCAATTTCCCTGTTTCCTTAACAACACTTGTTGTTGTCTGTCTTTTTCATTATAGCCATCCTAGTGGGTGTCTAGAGGTATCGTCTTCTGGTTTTAATTTGCATTTCCCTGATGAATAATAATTTTGAGCATCTTGTCTTTGTATATTAGACATTGATATTTTACCTTTGGGAAAATATCTATTTAATCTTTTGCTCATTAAAAAAATTTGGCAAACACTTTCTAAGTGTTGGTCATTGTAAATGCTCTCTATATATTCTAGATTTAAATCTTTTATCACATATACGACTTGCACACATCTTATCCCAGCCTGTGACTTGTCTTTTTATGTTCTCAGTGGTGTCTTTTTTTTTTTTTTTTTTGAGACAGGGTCTCACTGTGTCACCCAGGCTGGAGTGCAATGGCACAATCACAATCACAGCTCACTACAGCTTGACCTTCTAGGCTCAAGTAATTCTCCCACCTCAGTCCCTGGAGTAGCTGGGACTACAAGTGTGCACCACCACGTCCAGCTATTTTTGTATTTTTGGTAGAGATGGGGGTCTCACCATGTTGCCCAGGCTGGTCTTGAACTGCTGGGCTGAAGGGATGCACCTGTCTTGGCCTCCCAAAGTGTTGGGGATTACAGTCATGAGCCACTGCGCCCAGCCCGTTGGTGTCTTTCAAGCGCAAACGTTTTAAATTTTGATCTAGTCCAGGTTATCAATGTTTTCTTTTATGGTTTGTGCTTTTGGTGTTGACTTATGGGATTCTGAACAAGTTGTCTAACCTCTTAAAACTTCAGTTCCTTTGTCTATAAAATCGTAATAAAAATTCTTACCTCAAAGGTAATTGCAATTTAAATCTGATTTCTTTGTATGTGTTTGGAAAAGAGGGAGTATAAGCGGTGACTGCAAGTTTAATTTTCAGCTTCATCTTAAGTTTCATAAGTTCTTCATACTTATGACTGGCTTGCTGGGAGCAGGGAACTTGTTATGTGTAAAAGTTACTGAATGTATCTGCTAATACATTTTGCCCTCATCTTGGGATCCAAGCGATCAAGCTTCACAGATGGAAGGAAATGAACAGATGAGGTAAGGGGAACTGAAGTACATAGGGGATTAATAATTGGTTGAAGTTGCCTGGGAAAGGGAGTGGTGAGGAGTAGGAGGGAGAGATTATGAAGGGGCTTGAGGAAACTTCTGGGGTAATAGAAATGGTAGTAATAATCTTGATTCTGATGATGGTTTCATGGGCATATACATATGTCAAAACGTATCAAATTATACACGTTAAATATTGCTGTTTTATTGTATGTCAGTTACCCCAATAAACCTTTCTAAAAAAATTTTAAAGGGAATGTCACACCTATTAGGATGGCTACTATTTTTTTAAAAAAGCAAGTGTTGGGCCAGGCCTGGTGGGTCACGCTTGTAATTCCAGCACTCTGGGAGGCCAAGGTAGGCAGATCCCTTGAGCTCAGGAGTTTGAGACCAGCCTAGGAAACATGAGGAAACCCTGTATCCACCAAAACGAAAAAAAAATTAGCTGGGCATGGACGCGTGCACCTGTGATCCCAGCTATTTGGGAGGCTGAAGTGGGAGAATCGCTTAAGCCCAGGAGGCAGAGGCTGCAGTGAACCAAGATGGCACCAGTGCACTCCAGCCTGGGTGACAGAGTGAGACCTTATCTCAATTAAAAACAGAATAAAACAAAAAAACAAGTATTGGCTGAGGATATGGAAAGATTGAAACCCTCGCACGTTGGTGGTAGGAATGAGAAATGATATTGACAGACACTGTGGAAAACAAGTTGGCAGCTTCTCAAAAAAGTTAAACGTAGAATTACCATATGATCTGGCAGTTTCACTTCTGGGTACGTATCCAAAAGAATTGAAAGCAAGGACTTGAGCAGATATTTGTTCACAGCAGCATTACTCACAAGAGTTAAAAAGATGAAAACAACCCAAGTGTGTGTCAACAGATGAATAGATCAACAAAACTGGTATATACATACAGCGAAACATTATTCAGCCTTAAAAATGAAAGAAATTCTAGTATGTACTGCAACATGGATGAACCCTGAACTCATTATGCTAGATGAAATAAGCCAGACACAAAGGGACAAATATTGTATGATTCTGTTTATGAGAATAGGCAACTCCTAGAGACAGACCTAGAACAGAGATTACCAGGGACCGAGGGAGGAGGGGATGGGAATTTGTTGTTTAATGGGCACAGAGTTTCTGCTTGGGATGATGTAAAAGGTCTGGAAATGAATAATGTTGATGGTTGCATAATATTTTGAATGTATTTAATGGCATTGAACTGTACATGTAAAAATAGTTAAAATGGTAACTTTTATGTTATTCTATTTTCACAACAAAAATTGCAAAAAAGAGAATGGATGAAGTGATACGAGTTTAAGCGATAATAACAATAAAAGAGGTATAATGGGAAGCTGACGAGTCAGCCTCAGGGATAAGTCCAGAAATCGGGAGATTCTGCTTCCTTCCTGGTTTCTTGATCCTACCACTCACACCTATCCATTATTATAAATTTATTCTCCCTTTTCTTTACTCCCTCATTTTCATGAGGGAGTAAAGTACATGAGGGTGCTTAAATGGGAGCATGGAGAAATGTAAAGTGGAAAATAAGTGGAATGCATTGAGCCTGGAGAGAAGACTTGGGGGAGGTCATGACAGCTTTGTGGAAAGATTTACAGGGCTGTCAGGTAGAGGAAAGAGGAGGCTTATTCCGTGTGCTTCAGATGACAGAAACAGGACTTCATGGGAAGCAGATCTTTTTTCCCTCCAAAAAAGGGATAACATTTTTGCCTCCAAAAAAGGAATAACATTTTAATAGTAGGAATAACATTTTAATAATGGGACAGTCTATGGATGGAGTAGATGCCTTGGCATGCTGGAAGTGGGTAAATAGAGGCTGGGGATGTTGCAGAGGGGATTGCTGCATTGGATAGGAATTTGGACCAGGTGGTCTCTGTATTAACAACCCAACAGGAAGAAGGGAATTTCAGCTGGGATTTTGAAGCATAGCTAATGAAAGAGCTATTTACAGAGATGTGAGCAGGACTGAGGAAGCCTACAAAGGATATTGAGGGACCCAAGAATGAGCAACAGTGGGAAGACCCCAGCATCAGGCCTGAAGGAGCAAAGCTGAGCAGTGCTGTTCAAGGGGACCGAGGGAGCTGTGGGAGAGCGGCCAGCAACCGTTGGAAGGGGGACCCCCCCAGCAGGAACTGGTAGTCACAGATGGAGCAGCCTCTGGCAGGACTGTGGTGCCAAGGCAGGGAAGCAGCCGGGCTAGAACTCCCCGGCCTCCATTTGCTGCTGTCTCTCATTGGCAAATCCAGCTCGAAGCCAGAGACACAGGAGCTCAGGGGATGCAGTTTGCAGGGAGGGATGACCTTTGTAAGGCCTGAGCAGGGCGGAGAAAAGTGTCTCTAAGGTTTCTTCCATCTCAGAGACCTTTGAGTCCCCTCACCGCTCCTAACTTCAAACTTGGGAGAGCAAAAGCCCTGAAGATTACACTACTCTATGAATGACCAGTTCATCCTGTGAAAGTAAAGATGGGATTGGGTTATCGCAGTTTCGATAAGGATCAGGGAAACGCCCTTGGTAACCCAAGATGGGAGAGAAGCTGTCAGTCAGTCAACATGTATTTACTGGGACCTACTGCATGCTAGGCATTCTTCTAAAGACTGTAGATTCACTGGGGAGCAACACGGAAAGTCCTCCCGTGTTACACACTAAAAACAGGCAGACGATAAGCACACAAACACTTTGCTCAAGGTGCCATCACACGACACAACACACTGGCTGAGATCATGACCTGTATCATTTCGTAGTTGTGTGACCTTCATTAAGTGACCCCATCTGTGTCTCCGTTCCATAAGTGTACATGAGGATCAGTGACTGTACCTCCGCAGTGGGGTTGTCATGAGGCTATAGTTACTTAGTACATGTAAATCCTTTAGAACAGTGCTGAGCACGTCTAGCAATGTTTGTTATTATTATTAGCAGGCAGTATTAAGTACTAGGTGGGAGAAGAGCTAATACAGCAGAAAAAGGCAGAGAAAAGAAAATGGTGGGTCTGGGCATGATGGGAGCCATGAGAGAGGAAGCTGGGGGCTGGTGAGCAGACTTGCCATTAGGAAAGGGCCAGAGCTTCTAGAGGAAAGGGGGAAGTAGCCACTCAAACCCTCACAGAATCCTGTCAACATCTCCAGGGACAAATCCAGCCACGCTACAGAAAGTACACTTGCATGGCCTGTTAATGCTGAGGTCGAATTCATTAGAAGAAATTGTGGAATATAGAATCGAATCATTTTTAAGCATGTAAAAGCAAGAAGCAGAAGTGAACCATGCTTAAAAGAGGCAGGCACATAGTATCTAAGAGCTTGGGCTCTGCAATTAGACTAGCACAAGTTCAAATCCCAGCTCTACCATTCACTATTATCTGACCTGGGAAGGGTTACTTCGCCTTGTTGATGACTAGTTTCCTCTTGTGGAAAATGGAAATAATCATAGCTATCTACAGGTTATTTTGAGTCTGAAAGGAAATAGTCTATGGTAATTGCTTTGCACAATGCCTAGAATGTTCTAAGGCACCAACACATGTCCCTGTTGCTTACTGCTCTCATTATAAAGAGAGAATGAACACCTGTGCATGACTTGGAAAGGGTGAGCACGGTAAAATACGGATGCATTTCGCTTTAGTTGCTTTTTATGATGTTTGGGCTTATAAAAGATAACTTTTGAATTTCTTTGCCAGCTCTGACTCTCCCACCACTAAGGAGCAGCATCCTATCTATGATGCCCTCACAAAACCAGAACATCTGCTCGTGTTCTGCACGAGCAGTTATCAACATAAAGATCTCCCAACACTCAATGGAAAACAAAGTATTTTAATGATAAAATTCAGTACTTGAGCTACGTTTATTTTTTATTCTTTTGACATTTCAAGCTCAGAAACAGCATTTGTGAAATGGGTATTGCTGGTGAAAATTAAATGGAAAATTGGCACTTAAAGATTTTACATTTTTTCCCAGCTAATTCCTTTCTAAATACAATCTATTCCTTAAAGAGTCTTGCTGTGATGATTTCTGCTAATTTCTTTCTTGGTAGTTTCCAATAAATCAGACTTCACAGATAACAAGAGAATAACAAAATGATAAAGATGCTTCTTTCTTTCCCTTCAGAAAATACTCATTTGCAGATTTTTTACAGAGTACAAATGAATGCCTGAATGTCAAAATTTTATTTTTGTTTTTAAATGGCAAGTTGTTCTGGGGTCCATATACTTTGACTTTCAGGCATTCATGCGTACTCTGTAAAAAAATTTGCAAGTGAGTAGGAACTTGAAATAAAAGCTGAGGAAATAACAAAGAAACACTAGAAAAGAAAAAAAGAAAAAACTCAGTATCTGTGAAGCTCAATAAAATGAAGCACAACAGAAAGGGGAAAAAAATGCCAAGTTGTGTCACCAGGAATCATAAACCACAGTGTTTCTAAGTAGCTGTTTTTATAAAATACATTGCAGTAGGTCTTTACTTTTCTTTCTTTTTTTCACTCTGTCACAGTATTAAAACAAAATGCTCATTAATTTGGATTAATGGGAAAGAAGGCTTATCTATTCATTATGGGGGAAAACTTAAACGTGGAGTGTTACTACTTCAAGCAGTGCTATCCGTATTACAAATAAAAAGCTAACTAGGAATAAGTGATTTTAAAATTCCCATTCAAAGCAGGCATATATCACTACATTGTAATGTGCCACAAACAAAATAAAACTTTAACACAGGAAAATTAACTATGAGATTTAAAAGTTGAAAACACACCTAAGGAATTCATAATTTTATGAAGCTTTGGCTTATAACTGTTATTGACTTTAGACTGACTCTCCCTTTCCTCTTAGGTAAGTCCAAGGTGATTTATGAGGGTTTATTTTGAAGGTTTTATTCTTTAGGTAGTTTGGTATTTAGTGTCAAAATACCCACTTTCAAAATAGTGGAGAATAAATGAATGATGTTCGGCAGTACAGAAGAGTCCTCTACGTTTTCCCTTTTCACCTTTAGAACTTAATCATTTATTTAGTACTTGGCTGCTAAATATTTTAAGGATCAAGAACAACTGCATATGTGAAAGAAGATCTTGCTGTTCTATTTGAAGGAGTTTCCCTTGATTTTTCTTTTCTTTTTTCATTCTTTCATTTTCTCCCCTTTTGGAGAAAGCTTACATCTTTGTAATTCAAGAGAGGTCTCGAATTCACCTTGAGAGGCAGCCATATATTATGAAACGCATTGTTTCCCGAGTCACATCATTTGCTTAGCATCCCTTACCAATTTAGTAGAAAGATTCTCCTCCGGGAATTGTCAGCTGTCATATATCTCTTTTGCAGGGTAAGTGGGTCTTTCTCCTCTGGGAGAATTCACTGGCTTGGTGTTACTGGCTTCAATACGTGTGACTTCTTTTCTGAATCCCCCACGCTGAGTTCTTGTGTTCCCTTCCCCCAAAGGTCATGTCCTACACAGGGTTCCCACCGTGCTGGGTCAGCAGGAACACAGAATGACCATTTTTGTTCATCATTATTTGCCTAAACCTAGAGAAAATAAGATCATTATGGATTTCACCCTCAGGTTCCCTCTACAAACTACATTGTCATACACACAGAGTAATTATTGGTTTTTCACTCCTTAGGCGTGTATAAGAGGTGAAGATGGGTGCTCTGCTTTTCAGTTTGGGCAGGGCACTATTGAATAGTGAACAAGATACAGAGAATGGCTGATTCAATCTCCTTATTTCTTCCAGTGGTCGCATTGAGACTATTTCAAGCATGTACAAGATCAAGGGTCCATTAAACCTTTTTATTTTGTGTAACTTTTGTGGGTTTCCATAGAATGCTGGAAGTGCTGTACCTTCTTTTAAAAATTAAATTAAATTAACTAAAAAGAGAAAGAAAAAGAGCCTGCATTTTCCCCAGAGGCTTTTTTTTTTTATCTGTTTAAACTAACCAGGGATTTTTCACATATTGACATAAGCATTCATTTGCTAATTTGTTGGACATTAAACTGCATGGAGTCTTCCCCAGAATCTTGAATGAAGCTGAAATACTTGGGTCCTTAGGGCTGCTTGAGTCCTGCATCGTTTCCTGGACACATATGGTTTTTCCTCCTCTATCTCCTTAGATAAAAGTCAGTGCTGATCGCCTTAAGGAAAGAATGAGTTAAATGGACCCATATTCTAGGCCTGGATCTAAAACTCCCGGCCTTTTCAGACGCCCCTTAGCATCTGCAGCAGCAAAGCCATTTGCACATACATAAATAAATAAATTAACAATGAATAAATAATCTAATCCCAGTCACACAATGCCACCTTGCAGATTTGATCCTTTGCAGCTCCCAGCGAATTTGTCCATTTCTAATTCTTTTTGATAAAGTCCTCAGATGCTTGCTGACTGTCAGGCTCATTTTCTTATTGTTTTCGCTTGATTAGTTCTGTATGACCTAAGGTCGCCCTTAAAATCCACATCTCTCGTGAAGAATCCGAAAGGCCTTCTTTTTAGAACCCACCCCCCAGAAAAGGATGGAAAGTGCCTGCCGTTTCTCCACACAAAAGCCAGGCAGGTTTTTCGTCACTAGCCTCCTGAAGCAGCCCTTCGTTCACCCAAGCGCAAAAATAACTCATTAGGGGCTACCGTGTTTTGATAGCCTCTTTCTCCAGCGCACTTGGGTGTGCCTGTGTCAGGTCTCCCGGGTCCTGGAGGAGCTGGGCCACCTCCCCTTTAACCCTGCTGGGCTGCCTGTCAGTGACAGCACCAGGCCCGGCACCTGCCCACCCAGACTGAGTGCCTGAGGCTGTTTTTTCCTGGTCTTCTGAAAAGATGCTGGCCTTCATGGGGGCTGGAGAGGAGTGGAGGAGGATTGCTTTTTTTTCTTTTTAAAAGCTGGCTGGGGCTGGGCACAGTGGCTCACGCCTGTAATCCCAACACTTTGGGAAACCAAGATGGGCAGATCATGAGGTCAAGAGATCGAGACCATCCTGGCCAACACGGTGAAACCTCGTCTCTACGAAAAACACAAAAAATTAGCTGGGTGTGATGGTGGGCGCCTGTAATCCCAGCTACTTGGGAGGCTGAGGCAGGAGAATCACTTGAACCCAGGAGATGGAGGTTGCAGTCAGCTGAGATCACACTACTGCACTCCGGCCTGAGAGACAGAGCGAGACTCTGTCTAAAAAAAAAAAAAAAAAGATGGCTGGGCAGCTGCTGCCTGTCCCTCATTTTCAGGCTGCACACTCACTTGAGGCTGTGGGTCCAGGGATGGGAACGTTGTCTAATTCTCCAGTCTCTGCGCTCCCCAGGTCGGGGCAGGTCCTCACCTTGTACCTTGCAGGCTGCCTCACACCCCATCAGCACTGCTCACTTGCTGGTCATTGTCTTCTGTACCAGAAGGTCAGCCTTTCCTTGAACGGGAAAAGAAGTGACACTTTGTGTTGGCTCAATAAATAGACTTAATTATGGGAACCCAATTCCTCACTTCTGTTTTTACTGAAAAATTCACAAAGACTGTTTAAATCAACGGCTCAGTATCCTTCAACAGTTCTGATAGAGTGTTCCATTTCTGACTGTCAAGTCTTTTGGAATTTCAAGAAGATTTTGTTTGTAATTTTTTCCCCTTCTTCCGGACCATCAGATAAAACCCTGCTATGTTACATGGAGCCTTACAATTGTCACTTTCTAGCAGCAGGGAATCTTTGAGTACCCAAGGAAGATGTTAATGAAAACTGTAGTACCACGTGAAAGTTGGAAAACATAGGCTCCACTACCCACATGGAAATCTACTACGAATTTTAAAACCTCATTCTACACTTCCTTTTATTGATGAAATTTTAAGAATGGATTTTTATGTATTTTGGTGTATTTCAGCAATTTTCCAGAAGGACAAATTACCTAGGCTGAATTGCCAAAGCCCTCCAAGAATTTGGTGCCATCACCTGAATTTGAAAAAGGTGACTAGTCTTGACCCCAGTCAGGATACTCTTGTTAACGAGCACCTCAGCTCAGGAAGCTCTGGAAGAGCACACTGTGTGACACACGGGGAGGCGAGCTCCCAACACAGTGATAGTTCCCGTGTCGAGGACGTTCCAGCTCAAACAAGCCCTTCAGGCACCGGAAGGCATGGATTTATACTCGTCATCTCTGAACCATTAAAAAAAAAACTTTCAGGCTGGGCACAGTGGCTGACACCTGTAATCCCAGCACTTTGGGAGGCCAGGGTGGGCATATCACCTGAGGTCAGGAGTTCGAGATCAGCCTGGCCAACATGGTGAAACCCCATCTCTACTAAAAATACAAAAATTAGCTGGGCATAGTGGTGCGCACCTGTAATCCTAGCTACTCGGGAGGCTGAGGCAGGAGAATTGCTTGAACCCAGGAGGCAGAGGTTGCAGTGAGCTGAGATCGCGCCACTGCACTCCAGCCTGGTGACAGAGCAAGACTCCGTCTAAAAACAACAACAACAACAACAAACAAACACAAAAACTTTCAACCTTCAAAAGATTAATCATCTCAGGATAGTAACGGGAAAGAGAAAATGTTACTTCAAGCACCTGCCTTACCGTTTTGGGTCCAATGCTTGCTCTTCTCCCACAGTTATGCTGGGTGCTCTTTGAGGCTGTGGCACTCAGGACAATCAACGTTTTATGTTACTAAGGAAGGAAGAGGGGTTGTTGAAATGATTCTACCTTTCTTTTCAGGAGAGGGTTACCCAGTCTTTGTGATGAGAAATCTCTATTGGACGTTCTTGAGCTTTGCAAAGAGAAATTTGTGAAAAAGCAGAAACCTCTGCATTCCCAGAGAGCCTGCAGCAGACAGAGAGCCCAGAAGTGGTAAAAGTGCCGTGAATGCGGCATGTGCTGTCAGAACGGCAATCCAAGCCTTTCCTTATTTTGGAAGTTATAAAATATTTCAAATGCACAGGAAAATATACAGAATGATACAACAGGCGCTCATCCACCTACTGCCTAGATTCCATGACGATAACATTTTGCCGGATTTGCTTTAGCTGTTTTCTTTCTTTTGTTTTTAAGTGGAGTCTCGCTCTGTCACCAGGCTGGAGTGCAGTGGCGTGATCTCAGCTCACTGCAACCTCTGCCTCCCGGGTTCAAGCGAATCTCCTGCCTCAGCCTCCCGAGTAGCTGGGACTATAGGCACACACCACCACAGCTGGATAATTTTTGTATTTTTAGTAGAGAAGGGGTTTCACCATGTTGGCCAGGATGGTCTTGTACTCCTGATCTCAAGTGATCCACCCGCCTCAGCCTCCCAAAGTGCTGGAATTACAGGCACGAGCCACCATGCCTGGTCTAGCTCTTTTTTTTCCTAAAAAATCAAACTTTACAGATGCTGTTGAAGCCCCTTTGCATCCTACCTGGTCACACACCCAAGGTCACTCCCAAGATCACTATCGTTCTTAAGGAACCTTTATTTCCATTCTCCTTGTCTCCACAGTTGGCCTACTAGGATGAAAATACAATCCATATTATACATTCACGCACACACATGTACACACAGAGAGCAGAGTGAAAATGGTACATGAAAAGGTTCACAGTTGATTTTGACAAAATTTGGGGATTTTTTTTTCTTTGCACTTGTATGTATTTTCTACATGTTCTCACTGGTCATATGTTTAAGTAATGATGAGTAATGATAAAGTAACAAGTAAAGATTAGTGACAAAAATGTGGTTAAATAAAAACATCTTTTACTATTTGCAAAAATAAGCGTCATGTGGCACGCGTGAAAAAGTGTGGCAAGGTTCTTCAAATTCCCATCATAGTGGATCCCGGATGAATCATGCTGTGCCAATCAGTGAGGTCCTACTCTTAACTTCCTGGTAGCTTCCTCAGCCAGAAGGCAAAAATCAGGAAGAAAACAACCAGGCATAGATAAACTAACAATTGGATATCTAATGAACTTTTAGAAGATGATTATCATTGACTTTGACATTCTGTAAAGCTATTATTAGAGCAGCAAACACCAGGAGTAGCAAACCATGCATCTAATAATAAAGAGCAGCAGCCAGCCCCTCGCGTCCCTTAGTCCTGGTTCATTGGTGTGGTGCCCGTGTGCACAACCACACACAGCAATTCTACAGCCCTGCCTCTTTCGTGGTTCTCCTGTTCCCACTTTTCTCTGGTTCTTCAGAAATGGCCCCATGTGCTCTGGCCTCTCACATTGGAATAGACTTGGGGCCTGGGACTGAGCTTGGGGAAAACAGGCTGAACTATTCTCCTGATCTGCTTTGGTTCCACTGTTCACACTGCCCAAACTTAGTGAAAGGAGATTCCGTCAGTCCAGTGTAGCTTGCACAAGCTCTGCTTTGGTAGTTAGGGTTGAATCTTCCGCTCGTTAGAAGTGTTTACTTGCTGTGTTTCATCATCTTGTCCACGTGTCCTTCAGAATGTCTTGAAAATAGGTGGTCTAAAGGGTTAGGGTATTCCTATTTGTCATATCATTTCTTAGCATGCCCAACATCTCAACATTTGTCATCATCAGTGAACACCCAGTCAGACATAACTTACTTCAACTCCTTTTAACTCAACAGAATAAATATTTCATCCACTCTTATAATGAATAATAAAATGCCTTGGGGGCCAGAGTGAAAGGCAATGTCCTGATCTATCCCTCCCAAAGGGAAGGGTTAAGTGGAGAAAGACCCCTGTGCTCTTCCAGAGGCCAACAACTTTGAACTTATGAGTCCTTTTCTGAACCTCATTTCCATAGTGGCAAGGGAACGATAAGCGCATCCTTGGATCCAAATCCTGACCACGGGAGAATCATTCTGCATAGCCCTCCTACTTGTGTATGGGGAGACCCAACAGTGCGGGAATGAAGAGCTGGGATTACCATTGTGTTTGTTATTCAACTGGTGGTTGGTATGGTCAATAATAAGGACTTCTAGCACATGAGAAGAGCCTAACAGAGGCCATCTTTGTCAGATACTGTATATGTTACTGAGCTATATGTTAAGAGGAGATAGCCATCAACCCAGCAAGTGTCGGACTTGTTAGACTTGTAAATTTTAGGGCTACTCTTCCTTCCTGTGAATTTACTACTTGTTTTATTAAGTCTTTGTTTATGTTGCTGTCAAGTGAGTTTCTATCACCAAGGGACATTTCAGATTCCATCAGCTCTCCCCTCACTACCACAGTTTCTTTGAAGGACTTAGCTGTATACTGCTATGACCCATCTAGTTCTAAAATCAGGCAGCAATCTAGGCCCCTTAAGCATGGAGATCCTTTATGTTTCATGTGGTTTAATAGAACTACTGGGAGTGGATGCTTGTGTTGCCAGAGTACTTTTTTCTTTCTTTCTTTCTTTTTTTTTTGAGACAAGATCTCACTCTGTCACCCACGCTGGAGTGCAGTGGTGCCATCATGGCTCACTGCAGCCTCGACGTCCTGGGCGCAAGTGACCCTCCTGCCTCAGCCTTCCAAATAGCTGGGACTACAGGCACAAGCCACCATACCCCGCTACGTTTTGTGGGTTTTGTAAAGATGGGGTTTCGCCATGTTGCCCAGGCTGGTCTTGAACTCCTGGGCTCAAGCGATCTGCCTACCTCTGCCTCCCAAAGTGCTGGGATTACAGGCTTGAGCCACTGCACCTGGCCACAGTTCTAACTGTTAGCTCTTGGGAGAAGACTAAGAATCATCTAATTGAAACCCCTCATTTTACTGAAGAGGAAATCAAGTCCCAGCAAATTGGCATGACTTAGCTCTACTTAACTCATTGTGACGCTTAGTTGGATCAACATTACAGAAAAAGGAACACATAATATCTCGTTTTTGCCCAGTATATTGATATGAAATGCATCCTACAGCTATGCTGACTTCTTGGATTGTTCTAAATTCTTCAAGATCACTGTGATTTGGAGTTTCTGGTAATTTTAATATTTTATGAAATTCACATAAAAATTGGAACCTAATACTCAGATTCCTCCTATTAAAACTGAATTAAATCAGTATTTAGAAAATAAGTAAAGCTTCCTTTATTCTTTTTCTTCTTCAAAAGTTACTTCAGATAAATCAAAATTTGATTTCCAAACACTATCAGGCAGTAGAAAAAGAATTTGAAGATTTAGATGAAAGGAACTTCTGATGCCTCCTCCAGGAAAATATGTACTTCATTTTAAAGAGGTGAGAAAGCTTACATTGTTTTAAAGAGTTTTTTTTAAGGTAATGCTGTTGTACTGTCCATCTTTACTATAGTTTTTCTTTGAAAATATATGCTTTTCTAAAGAATAAATTATCATATAGTTTGGGAGTACAAATAGACAGTCTTTTAAGGAAAATTAAATGTCATAATTTATAATTATGCATAATTTGTGCATGCATTCATTTGATGGAGTTTATTGAAAACACTTTATTAGTTTGCAATTTGCTTTTCTATAAAGCCCTTGAAAAAGTGTCCAGACATAGAAAAGTCAATGGCATAAAACAGAGCTGGTAGCTTATTTCTACATAGTCACATATTTATCCTAGTTCCTTTCACAATTCCACTGTTCCATTACAATTAGGACTCACAATATTTGAAAGGTTTGATATTCATCCTGAAAGGACATGAGGAGAGAGCTGTATTCTTTGGAAAACACTGACCACAAACCAAAATAAGGCCCTGAACTTCAGGGAGTTTGTGAGACATTGTGGCCACTCACCAAAATCTGTTTTCCCAATGCCAAAACTGAGCCCCTCTAGGAGAGGTGATGGCTGTTTCAAGATGCGTTCTCAGATGCTCACCTGTGATTCAGACATACTTGTAGATAGAGGAGGGGCAAAGGTAAGACCTCACATCCCACCCTGGCCCTGGCAAGCCCCATCAGCCACCCGAGGCCCTGTGTGTGCTTATCCACGGCTTCACAGCTTAGCTTTCTGGTAGGCCTCAGAATGACAGCTGTTGTGACTCATTAATGCTAACCATTGATTCCTGTGTCCCAGGTTAAGACTCAAAGGACAACATGGCCAGCAATAGCAGTGTCACTTGTGATTTCTCCCCACAGGAAATACTCTTCTGTTCCGCTCTGGCCACGCTGTCCTCACAGGAAGTGAGTGACTTCTTACCCTGTCCCTAAAAATCAGGATATAGACCCTGAACCCCTCATTCTTTCTCCTCAGTGACAAAGGTCTGTAGTTCATACATTTTATAACCTAATTTTTAAAATATTATTTAAGTTGTTCTCCAAAACAATTTCACTGAATATTTAAGACCACGTTTAGAAAACTTAAGCACTATAGTTTTAAGCCAGCTGTCTAGGAACTTAGTTTGGACACATGAGAAAGATGGTCAAGAATCAAGAGCAGTGATGGGGTCTTGGGTACCCAGGGGTACACTGGACTGCTAGAGTAGTAAGGAGAGTCTGAGAGGTGGCTTCAGAGGTCTGGATTAAGTGTTGGTTTGTCCGTCCTTTATTAAACAATGGATCGTGTCCATTTTCACCTCTCATTAGAAGGCGCGCGCGCGCGTGTGTGTGTTTGTGTGTGTGCACGCGCTCACTCGCACTTCCTTTTCCCTTTGAATTTCTCCTTGGTACTGTTAAGTGTATACTTAATGCAATGTTTTTGGAGGGGGTGGGCGGCTAGTGATAGCTGCCTTAAAAACCTCATGAGCTCCCCCTGCTGTTTTGCAGCTGACAATACAAGTCCCTTCTATTTTAATTTCCAGAAGCACAGAAGAATGAAAGAGAATCCCTCGTGGGTTTGTTTGATCTACGAGGCAGATGAATACTTGTCAGCTTTCTCCTGAGGGTTTACGAAATCACAGAGGAAAGGGAGAGTTAGCATTTGATCTGGGCTATCACTTAACCTAGGGCACCGGAGTTGTCCCCCTCTTTTGATCTAAGAAGCGGGTCTATACCACTTTTGAATACCTGCCAATGAAGAATGAAGAAACATATTATGAAGTTACATCAGATCTGAAATGAAATGGCTAAAAGCTGGAAGATGTGTTTCTAGTCATTTCATTTTTTAGTCTGTAAAGATTTGGAAAAAAGCTAGTATGTTTTTAAAATATGCCATTGATGCAGTTTCGTTTGCGTTTAATTTTTTCTCCAACACTTCTTGAAACTTTATATATGGCTTGATTTAAATTAACTTAATTTAAGTTAATTTAGTGTGAATTTTCAGTGAGAAGTAAATATCACATAGAAATCACCTTTGTTAATCAATATTTTTCATATAAGTGTATAAGTTATCAAGTATCATTTAACACAAATTAAAAGTATCAGAAGATATGCATTTACCAGATTACAAATATATATGATGAAACACTAGTCACCAGGCACGGGGTAGGTCCTGGGATATGATAGTGACCAAAACAGAGGTTTCAGTCTTTGTATATCTTATAGACTATGAAAGGAGGCATTTCTGTAATAAAACATTCAAATAAATATATAACTTAACATTATGAGTTACTTTTGAATATGACACCAAAAGAACAAGCAATAGAAGAAAAAACGGATAAATTGGATTTCAAAATTAAAAACTTTTGTGCATCAAAGTACACTCTCAACAGAGTGAAAGCCACCCCATGGAATAGAAGACAGTATTTGCAAATCATATATGTGATGAGGAACTAATGTTCAGAATATACGAAGAACTCTTACAACCCAACAACAAAAAAGCATAGGCAAAGAACTCGAATCTCTGCTTTTAATTCTTTTGTGTATATACCCAGAAGTGGAATTGCTGGATCATACAATAATTCAATGTCAATTGAATAGACATTTCTCCAACAATATTCCTATGGCCTATAAGCACATGAAAAGATGTTTAACATTAATGGAATGTTTGATTTGCATCAGAGAACTACAAGTCAAAACTATGAGACTCTACTTCACACCCATTACAATAGCTATTATTAAAAAAAAAAACAAAACAAAACAGAAAATAACAAGTGTTGGTGAGGATATGGAGAAACTGGAACCCTCTGCATTGATGGTGGGAATATAAAATGGTGCAGCCATTGTGGGAAACAGTATGGGGTTCCTCAAAAAATTAAACATGGAATTATTGTATGATCAAGCAATTCCACTTCTGGGTATATACACAAAATAATTAAAAGCAGAGATTCAAGCAGATACTTGTATATCCATGTTTATAACAACATTATTCACAATAGCAAAAAGATGGAAACCTCCTAAGTGTCCATTAATGGATAAATGGATAAACAAAATGTGGTATAGAAATACAATGGAATATTATTCAGCCTTGAAAAGGAAGGAAATTTGGATACATACTACAACCTGGATGATATTAAAGAAATTATGCTAAATGAAATAAGCCAGTTACAAATGAGCACATTTTGTTTTGTTTTGTTTTGTTTTTTGAGACAGAGTCTCACTCTGTTGCCCAGGCTAGAGTACAATGGCATGATCTTGCTCACTACAACCTCCACCTCCCAGGCTCAAGCAGTCTTCCCACTTCAATATCCCGAGTAGCTGGGACCACAGGTGCACACCATCATGTTCAGGTAATTTGTATGTTTTGTAGAGATGGGGTTTCGCCATGTTGTCCAGGCTGGTCTCGAACTCCTGACCTCAAGCGATCCACCTGCCTTGGCGTCACAGAGTGCTGGGATTATAGTTGTGAGCCACTGCACCCGGTTCAAATGAACAACTATCATATGCTTCCTCTTACATGAGGTTCCTAGAGTAGTTGCATCCATAGAGACAGGAAGTAGAATGGTGGTTACCTGGGGTTTGGGCTAAGCGGGAATAGGGAGTTCGTGTTTAATAGGTACAATTTCAGTTACAGAAGATGAAAAAGCTCTGGAGATGGATGGAGGTGATGGTTGTGTTACCAAATGCCAGGGGTTTGGTCTAGGTCCTGCTGCTCACCACACAGGAAGCCAACCACTGAGACAGCGAGTACTGCCAGGAGGAAGCTCTGACTGGGTGCTACAGCTGAGGAGATGGGGGCTCAGTCTCAAATCCATCTCCCTGATCAACTAAAACTAGGGCTTTATATAGCAGGGAAGAAATGTAGCCATGTACGGGAAAACAGGAACTTGCAAAGGGGAAGGAACCAGTCCTGGCGAATGAGGGTCCTGGGTCTCATTGTCTGGATGTAGTGATTTGGTGAGTTTCAGTTCTTTGATACTTTTTGAGAGGGCTGGGAGTCCTTTCCTGAGGAGGACACTCAGATTAAACAAATGTAAGTTTTAAGCTTTAAGACCACAAGGGTCTATTTCTATGTTTATCAAAAACAACCAACCAACAAAACAAACAAACAAAAAAACTGTCTATGGGACTACTGGCTCTGTTTCAGCTGCACAGCAATGTAATGCCACAGAACAGTTCACTTAAAAGTGATTAAAATGGCAAATTTTATATTATGCACATTTTGAGACAGTTTAAAATAATTACAGTAAGTAATTTGAAGGAGAGAAAAGCAACAGGTTTCTACCACCAGATATTTGGGTGGGTAAGGGGAGGTGGTACAGGACAGCCTTGCTGACACCTGCTGTTGAGCGTGGTGAGGGGAGTGGGAAGGGCGTTGTAAGGCCTGTGCTGATAAGGCCTGTAGTGCTCTGAGGCACCGGGGGAGACCAAGGTAGCAGGTGCAGAGGCAGCAACGTGGGGAGCAGAAAGCCATGAGGGTAGGGAGGAGGGCAAGAGTGGAGCACAGTCCTGTCGCTGGGGGGAGGAGCTTGGGTTTTACCTGCAGCAATGAGAGGTTAAACACTGTCTAAACTCCACCTAAATAGGCCACTCAGACTGCTATGTGGGAAACAGATTCTGAGAAGCCAAAAATGTAGCCCGGGAGGCCGGTTGGGAGGCTGTGGCAAAGATGAGAAATAGTGGCTTGAACTACGAGAATGTCACAGGATATGGAGACAAGTGGAAAGACTGAAGGTTTTGGTGATGGACTGCAAGGGGGAGAGGGGGAGGGAGGTGCCCAGGCCGGTGGAGTGTCAGTGCTATGGTAGGCAGAACTGGCTGCCTGGCTCGGTCCGCTCTGAGAATTAGGATCTGTTAGTTCACCTCCAGAAAAATGAATTGACAAGGTACTTTTAATTCCTCAAAAAATAATGCTCCATAAATCTAAATTATTAGGATGGCAGTTCAAAGCTATCCACTACCCTGATCAAACTTCGTTTCTCATCAGCTGGATCATAGGATACGACAATGACAGTAATGGGTAATAATTGTGATGTTTTAAATGTCTCTGGGCCAAAAGTGCATTCAGAAGTTAAAAGGTGATCTCAAGCCGCTTGTCAGAATTGTAAATGAGGTCATTGGAGCAGTTTTAAACTTTCAAATCAATTTTTTTCCTTCAATGTGACTGAAAGTAATATTTGGGAAATGAATGGGGAAGAGGTTGGGGTATTTGAGTGAAAAAGAGAATCGCTCTCTATTCACTTGGTAGGCGAAGTGTCAGTGAATAGACTGCACTGGAACCTCCCAGCTCAATAAGCCAGTGAGCTTCTGCCTAAGGAAGTGAGACAAGGTAGTCACTCTTGTGCAAGTCAGAGGAACCGATTAGCGTTGCGACTCTTAGAGCCAATAGGAGTGTGGGGGGCACGGAGAGCATGTCCGTGACTGGCAGCCCAGGACAGGATACAACGGGAACGTGGGAGGTGGGCAGACAGGCGAGGCTGGGAACAGCTCTGAAGGGGCCAAAGTGAAATGAAGACTTATTCACACTTCATTCCAGTTGTTTAGAAACAAAGCACTTAGTTTAGCAGAACGGATGAAACCTGAGTCGGATCCAGCCTCTGGATCCAGCTGCAGGAATAGAGAACACAGAGGAACATACGGAGCTCACTACAGCTCCACCAGCTCTGTGACTGTCCTGGCCAAGTAGCCAATGTATTGATCCAACAGATGGATTGTAAGGAAATGACGAAGATGGAAGGGGAATGTGTGGATTAGAAGAGATCTGAAAAACATGCCAAATGTTTTCAAATGAACAAGACAAAAACTGGACTGTCCAGGGATGCATTTGGGTGTAAAACTATGTTTTAAAAACATCCATGGAAATGATGACTATAAAAATCAGGATAGTGGTTAGCTAGTTGGAGAGAAAGAGGTTGTGGTTGGGATGAGGTCACAGGGAAGGGGCAAAGTTCTATCTTGACCTGGGTGGTGGTTACAAGGCTGTTCACCTTAAGATAAATCATGAAGCCCCTATTTGCTTTGTGTGGTTTCCTGGATCTTTGTTTTATTTTATAATAAAAAGATGTTTTAAAGTGTTCAGTTTTTATAAGGCATTACATTATCTTTATTCTGTTCGCTAACACTCAGAATCCTATCCCCATAACTTAGCAGTGCAATTTGGCCGTGTTTACATCAGGCCTGTTTTGTTTTATCTTATTTTATTAATTTATGTATTCATTTAAAAATAGAGACAGGATCTTGCTGAGTTGCCCAAACTGGTCTTGAACTTGTATCTTCAAGTGATCCTCCCATGTCAACCTCCCAAAGTGTTGGGAGTACAGACATGATCCACCACGCCCGGCCTATTCTTTTGTTTTTGTTTTTGTTTTGTTTTTTGAGACAGAGTCCCTCTGTCGCCCAGGCTGGAGTGCAGTGGCACAATCTTGGCTCACTGCAACTTCGGCCTCCTGGGTTCAAGTGATTCTCCTGCCTTAGCTTCCTGAGTAGCTAGGATTCCAGATGGCCACCACCACACCTGGCTAATTTTTACATTTTTAGGAGAGACAGAATTTTACCATGTTGGCCAAGCTGGTATCGAACTCCTGACCTCAAGTGATCTCTCCGCCTCGGCCTTCCCAAGTGTTGGGATTACAGGCGTGGGCCACCACGCCCGACCCCTATTCTTATAGATGCGTATTTTTTATTATTGAAGTCATTGTTATCATTTCCACGTCAAGCACACTCTTCCTCAGGATCAGTTTCAGTGGCTACCGGAAACCAGTCACCTGCGGTTGGATCTTCAGGTCGCTTCCACTACTGTGGAAAATACTTGTCATTGTTTTCAAGTTTGGAAATTGGCATTTGTGTAATAAAGATGCTATTGTTTTAATTGTACACACACACACACACACATATATATATACACATATGTATTTCTTTTTTTGGGATGGAGTCTTGCTATGTTGCCCGGACTGGTCTCAAACTCCTGGACTCAAGCAATCCTCCCACCTTGGCCTCCCAAAGTGCTGGGATGACAGGCATGAACCACGGTGCCCGGCCTTAAATGTACATTTTATCAGAAATAGTAAGAGACTCCATTTTGTGTTGCATTCTTGCTCTACTCAGTTTAACAAAAAAAGAGCCTCATCTCAGAGCTTCAGCTACCATAAGGAATTGTTACATTGGTCTTTTATAGACAGTTCTTGAGCCCATACTCTGTGCCAGACTCTGTGCTAAGTTCTGGGGTTGAAAACATGAGTATGATCTAGTGCCCTATTAAAAAGCTCGGAGATGAGTCAGCCGTCAAAAATAGTGCAGAATTATGAGACTGAACTAAGTGGATATTGGGCTTCAGCTCTTTCTAGAGGAATCCCACGTAAATGCTATAAATACTGGTCCCTATCTCGGGTCTTGCTCCTCTCTAGTTCTTTCTCTACACGGAAACCAGAGATTGAAAGGCATATCTAATCAAGTCTTCCAACAACTCACAGGCCGTGCTAGACAACCACCAGCTCCTCAAAAGGGCCTCTTGCATGCCTTGGGGCCCTCACAACGATGTTCTCTCTACCTGAAACCTCTTTCTTCCTTTTCTTTCTTATCTCACCTGGTTAATTCCTACATTTTCTTCTGGTATCAGCTGAAATGCAACTTTCTCTGCCTCAACTCGACCAGTTGAGAGCCTCTGAGGTGGATCCCCTCTGCCCATGCCCCAGAATTCCTCTTTTGGACTTGTCACACTTTAATAATTACTTACTGTATCTAAAGCCTTCCTCAATAGCCTCTGTCTGCTATCAGCACATTGCTTGCCTTGCTTCCAGTTCTCTCAGTCCTGGCACGCGCAGGCACTTAACAGGCATTTGTTAAATGAACGGCAGGGGTCGTGCACACGTTATGAAGAGGAACAGAGAGCAGTTCCTCATGGGGATCTGGGGATCGGGAAGTGAGCAGATGGAGCATCAGAGGAAGCTTCCCAAAAGAGACGGAGACTACCCCCTAAAGAGGAGGCTGGAGTTCGCCATGTAAAGAAGGGAGGTGAGGCTGCTGGGGTGGTGGTGGGACGACTCTCGAGGCAGAGGAGTCTCTGCAAAGGCCAGGGAGAGCTCCGCAAGTTCAGGCAACTGCAGGTACTCTAGGCGACAGAATTGTCAGGGAGTGGAATGGGCCAGTGACCTTCACCACGTAGAAAGACTTGGTTTGCTGGAAGGATGCTGCACACAGAGCTGTGATCCAGCGCCTCACGCCCCAGTACACGTGCAGCCCTGCTGGGGACAGGCGCAGCGTTGTGTCATTTCAGATCCCTTGTCTCTCTCAGGTGGGATGTTTATGGGGAAAAGCCTTCACCAGCTTGATTGCTCTCACGCTGGACTGACCAGCAAGGACTACCTCAAGGTGATTCTGACTGGCTGTGCAACATCTTGGACAAATCTGAGTGTGAAATGCCGGGAAAGTGGTAAGACGGAAGGTGAGTCACTTCTAGGGGAGAAGGAAAATTAGATATGTGTTTGTATTTATTCATAAAATAACATACTGTTTTTTAAAAACAAGAATTTTAAAATTACTCAGTTTATGTGTCTGTGCGGACTATCTGTTAAAGGATACAGAAAAAGCTGATGCTGGTGACTGCTTCCTAGGATGGGCAGTGGATGGCTGGGGACGGACACAAGAGGAAGATTTACTTGTCAGCACATACGCGTTAGTATAGTTGACATTTTGTCCCATATAAGTGTATTAGCTATTGAAGATGTATTTTAAAATTAATGTGTGCATAAAAAAACTGTAAGGAAGCATATCAAAAAAGCTAACAGTGCTTATATCTGGATGGTGGGACAGGTGTTTTTGTGTCTGCTTTATCCTTTCTATGTGAGCATGCATTGCTTTGGTAAACAGTTTAAAAGGGATGTCGGCTGGGTGTGGTAGCTCATGCCTGTAATCCCAGAACTTTGGGAGGCCAAAGCAGGAGGATTTCTTGAGCCCAAGAGTTTGAGACCAGCCTGGGACACAGAGCAAGACTCCATCTCTACAAAACCAAAAAACTTAGCCAGGCATGTTCCGGGAGTCCCAGCTATTCGGGAGACTGAGGTGGGAGGATCACTTAAGCCCGAGAGGATGAGACTGCAGTGAGCTATGATTACATCACTGCGCTCCAGTATCTCAAAAAAAAAAAAAAAAAAAAAAAAATTGTTAATGGAAAGGGATGTGATTTTTTAAAAAGCTGAATTTTAAAGACTGTACATTGGGACACTCAACTGCTCAGTTTTGAAGTCGAGGAGGACGACAACTTTACACCGGGAGAGAAGAGTGTTTCTAAACTTAGCCTTAGACCTTGCTATTCTAAGGGAGTATGAAAATGTTGCTGATTTGGCAGCTGCTGTGTAGAAGAAAGCGCACTGGACTGGGGAGCACACATATTATAGTTACAATTCTGATGCTGCTGTGAAATAGTTACATGGCTTTAGACAAGCTGTGTTGGCCCTCAGCTGCAGGCTGTGTGTGATGAGGCCTACTGCAGAGGGTACTGTGGGGACGAAATGCAGTGACTGCGTGGGAAAGCACCTACCACTGTGGCAGGCCCTGGGAGACGTCAAAGAGGCTCTTTTGGGCGAGGTGGCCCCCTCTTCGTTTCTCCCAGCTCCACAGAGGCCTCTCCAAACAGTGTGTTTGTTGTGTGAATGCAGCGTTAAGACAAATCCTCTGCCCTGTTCCAGTGGCTGCTCTGCACTCTTTACACCTGGACCTTCTGGAGCCGTCTTCGTACCTGATACTTAGCAAGTTCTAAAAAAGATCTCTGGGCCAGGCATGTTGGCTCACGCCTGTAATACCAGCACTAAACAATATCTCTGTCTTCCTTCCTTTTTAAAATTTTTTTAGAGATGGGGTCTCTGTACATTGCCCAAGCTGGTCTAGAACTCCTGGGCTCAGGTGATCCTCCCGCCTTGGTCTCCCAAGCAGCTGGGATTATAGGCTCACACTGCCACACAGCCTCCTTTCTTCCATTCTTAATATTTTCCCTGATGCAAAGAGGGAGATGCTTTAAAGACAATCACCCAGGAAAACAAAAAAAGAAAAGAAAAAAGAGACAAATGCTAAAATTAAGACAGCTTCAAAGGAAAAAAAAAGGCAGTGAATTGACAGTATCAACAATTTTTCAAAAATTCAATATTGTAAGTAGGTAACCAATTTTAAGGGATACAGTTTTCATCCATGTCGAAATCTCACGCAGATTTCATTTCTTTTTTTTTTTTTTTCGAGATGGAGTTTCACTCTGTCACCCAGGCTGGAGTGCAGTGGCACAATCTTGAGTCACTGCAACCACCTCCTGGGTTCAAACGATTCTCCTGCCTCAGTCTCCTGAGTAGCTGGGATTACAGGTACATGCCACCATGCCTGGCTAATTTTTGTATTTTTAGTAGAGACAGGGTTTCACTGTGTTGGCCAGGCTGGTCTCGAACTCCTGACCTCAGGTGGTCTGTCCACCTTGGTCTCCCAAAGTGCTGGGATTACAGGCGTGAGCCACCGTGCTCAGCCAGATTTGAGTTCTAATAGCTAACAGCTATGGAGTTGAAACTATTATCCAGCCACTGCTCTGTTAACTTCTTGAATCCTCCCAGCCACCAGTGGGATAGGCACACCGGTCCCATTCACCTGTGCAAACTGAAGCTCAGGGCTGTGAAACTGGGCGCTGGAGGTCATACAACTAGAAAACAGCTGTGCCTGGACTGGACTCCAACCCAAGCAGTCTAGCTCCAGGGCCATGTTCTTAATCACCATGCCTCTCAGTGATGCTATAATTAATGCCTCTAGCAATGGTGCTATTTAACTATAAGAATTAACGAAAGTCCAGAGAAAACATAGAACACACATTCCATATAATTTTGTCAGCATTTCATACCTAGGGTTTCTGAAGCCATTCCAGAAACAGGTTTGTATGAATGGGACAATGTTGCAACAATTATGCATTTTCCTTCACCTGGGGAGGATAAGGACCAACCTTTCACTGGTTGAAAGAGTCAGCAGGGCTGTGTGTGCTGACCCATCGCCTAAGGAAAAAGGTACTGGGACTTTTCTTTGCTTCATGTTCCCAGTCCTCATGGGGTCCTTCTTCCTCTCACTCTCTCTATAGTCCAGCCCAGAGTTCCTACTCCATTCAATTTCCCACCCCCATTTACTAGCATTTCAATAGCTTCCCCCCATCTCCCATGCCCCTATTCAGCATAATGCTGCTTGCTGCCACTCTTCTGTTTTGCTTCAGCTCTACTTGCTATAGAGGGAGTTGGTCAAAAAGTATAATCGCACAGATTTGCAAACTTTCTTTATTATTATTATTATTCTACTTTATGTTCTGGGATACATGTGCAGAATGTGCAGGTTTGTTACACAGGTATGTGTGTGCCATGGTGGTTTGCTGCACCTATTGACCAATCCTTTAAGTTCCCTCCCCTTGCTTCCCACTCCCTTAACAGGCCCTGATATGTGTTGCACCCCTCCTGTGTCCATGTGTTCTCATTATTCGACTCCCACTTATGAGTGAGAACATGTGGTTTTTGGTTTTCTGTTCCTGTGTTAGTTTGCTGAGGATGATGGCTTCTAGCTTCATCCATGTCCCTGCAAAGGACATGATCTCACTCCTTTTTGTGGCTACATAGTATTCCGTGATGTATATGTACCACATTTTCTTTATAGAGGCTGTCATTGATGGGCATTTGGGTTGGTTCCATGACTTTGCTATTGTAAATAGTGCTGCAATAAACATACATGTGCATGTGTCTTTATAGTTGAATGACTTCTATTCCTTTGGGTATATACCCAATAATGGGATTGCTGGGTAAAATGGTATTTCTGGTTCTAGATCCTTGAGGAATCACCACACTGTCTTCCACAATGATTAAACTAATTTACATTCCCAGCAACAGTGTAAAAGCGTTCTTATTTCTCCACATCCTCGCCAGCATCTATTGTTTCTTGGCTTTTTAATAATCACCATTCTGACTGGCATGAGATGGTATCTCATTGTTGTTTTGATTTGCATTTCTGTAATGATCAGTGATGATGAGCTTTTTTCATATGTTTGTTGGCTGCATAAATATCTTCTTTTGAGAAGTGTCTGTTCACATCCTTTGCCCACTTTTTGATGGTTTTTTTTTTTCATGTAAATTTGCTTAAGTTCCTTGTAAATTCTAGACATTAGACCTTTGTCAGATGGGTAGACTGCAAAAATTTTCTCCCGTTCTGTAGATTGCCTGTTCACTCTGATGATAGTTTCTTTTGTTGTGCCTAAGCTCTTTAGTTTAATTAGATCCTGTTTGTCAATTGTGGCTTTTGTTGTCATTGCTTTTGGTGTTTTTGTCATGAAGTCTTTGCCCGTGCCTATGTCCTGAATGGTATTGCCTAGGTGTTCTTCTGGGGTTTTTATGGTTTAGGGTTTTCTAGTTAAGTCTTTAATCCATCTTGAGATAATTTTTGTATACAGTGTAAGGAAGGGATCCAGTTTCTGTTTTCTGCATATGGCTAGCCAGTTTTCCCAGCACCATTTATTGAATAGGAGATCCTTTCCCCATTGCTTGTTTTTGTCAGGTTTGTTGAAGATCATATGATTGTAGATGTGTGGTGTTATTTCTGAGGTCTCTGTTCCGTTCCATTGGTCTATGTATCTGTTTTGGTACCAGTACCCAGACTTTCATAATGATAGTTTCTTATCTCCCACGTGAGCCAGAAGTAAGTTGGGTCCATTGAGCTCTAACCTAGCAATTCTATTCATTAGGGAGCTCTTTCCTCTGGCCCTAGGTTTCCTTCATGCACACCCTTGTGTACATAAGCATACACCCTGCACACACGTATGTGGCACTCCTGGGCCTGCACCGCTCATGCACACAGGCATGTATGTGTATCTCCATTCCTAGCTGCACACAGATAAGCACCCAGGTTCTGGGCTTTTAGGATAGCCAGTAACGATTTTTTCTTCCTACTGTTCTCAGAATCCTTTGATATATAAATGTAGGTGTCAGGTGGAGATTAAAATGTCTCTTTTGCAACTGACAGGAGGATGTGACATCAGTTTACAGGGACAGTGGGCTTGCAACATTTCACCTTAGAATTAAACTTATCCAGACCGGGCACGGTGGCTCACGCCTGTAATCCCAGCACTTTAGGAGGCCGAGGCAGGCAGATCACGAGGTCAGGAGAGCGAGACTATCCTGGCTAACATGGTGAGAAACCCCGTCTCTACTAAAAATACAAAAAATTAGCCGGGCGTGGTGGCAGGTGCCTGTAGTCCCAGCTACTCGGGAGGCTGAGGCAGGAGAATGGCCTGAACCCAGGAGGCAGAGGTTGCAGTGAGCTGAGATCGTGCCACTGCACTCCAGCCTGGGCGACAGAGCGAGACTCCATCTCAAGAAAAAAAAAAAAGGAATTAAGCTTATCCATCACAAGCACAGGAAGAGCTAGACATCTTCCAACCAGCCTGTCGGGCATGCTTGCTTGCCTTCTGTGGGCAGGCTGACACCAAAGAGAAAGGGGCTGAGTGGAGCATGCCTGGGTCCTGCTTCCAAACACTCCAATCAGATCCCTGAGGAATATGAAAGGCATGCGGAGAGGTGCTGACTGTCACTCCAGTAATATCCCTCCCCATGGAGCCAGGAGCAGTGGGAATAAGAGTCCCTCTCAACGCAGACGCACATGGAAGTATCGGGCACACATGTACATGGATCAATCCTCTGGCCAGGCCGTGGGTGTTGGGGAGTCAGACCTCAGGAACCAGAAAACCAGGGAGAAGGAGAGCTGAAGGCCAAGCAGGAAAGGGAAGGGAGTTGGGGGACAGAGTCCAGGGAGCTGGGGGGCTGCAGCAGGGCTGGAACCTGCATCTCGGGTTGACTCCTCAGGGAGTGGAGCGGTAGGTGATAAATACGATAGGCAAAAGGGAAAAATGGAATGGAAAACTTAAACGGAAAGTGAGGGGGAGGCTGAGAAGAGCATTGAGGTGCTACCAAAAGTGTGTTTAAGGAACATTGAATTAGTTTGTGTCCCTCATGGGCCAAAAAAAATTCGCAATGGCCAAGATTTGTACATGAATAGGCATTACACTGTAGGGAGTGTTGGCTGCAGGTACAAGAGCTGTCATACAACAACATGAGGCCAAATTTCTGTACCTAAAAGCTTGTAAGGGATAGCATTCCAAATTTAGTAGAGGGGATCTGACAACCAATCATAGCTTGAAGCAGGGCGCAGGACTCCAAGGCTAATGGTGGGATGAAGTTAGAAACCCCTATCCTGACTTCTCCTAAATGAAGACAATTGTCTGTTGCAGAGCAAGCCTTGGGGGTTTAAAAAGCCCTGGGATTAAAGACTTTTCTCATGATTTGCCTGGGCATTTTGTTTTGTAGCTTGAACTGGCCCTAAATATCTAACTCTTTGGAAGGCAGAGTAGATTAAAAATAACTTATTATAATAGCTAACATATACTGAACATTCTGTATGGGCCAGGCACTGTCAGGAGTGCTTTGATGTCCCAACTCAGTGAATCCTCATAGCAACCCTAGGGAGTATGCACTTGTGATAGCTTTTGTTATCGATGATGAAAGAGACTCTGAGAGGCTGAACAACTTGTCCAAAGTCACACAGCTAGTAGACAGCAGAGCTGGAATACAAATCCAGGCTGTCTGACTCCAGAAGCTATACTCTGAGTCATAAATGAAGCAGAAAGGAGGGTGGAAGCTGACTTGGCCCCACCTGGAGCTTTTCCATGTGAAAGGAGCAGAACTCCATCAAGCTAGTTCTGAACCCAAATTCTGCAGTTGTGTTCTGCATTTAGCTGGACCTGTGGGGAGAGTTCACTGCCCTACCCAAGCAGGCCAGGCATGGTCTCCTGCTGCCAGACCACAGGGTAGAATGTCCAGGCAAAGGCAAGACTGTTGCTCCTTCTGACAATCCTCAGAATGCGTGTGTGGTGCTCCATGGATTTCTGGGTGGATGTACAATTACTTGCTAGTCTCTGATGACACAGGGTGGCAACTGAGGATAGGGAGGACCTGATACAGAACTCCAAGAGCTCAGCACTGTTAGGCAGTTCATTCAGCCATTCCTCAAGTATTTATGGAATTCTTCCTCACACCCATGAGGCCTTTCATTTCTTGTTGTTACTCTCTGCAGACACCCACTATGAGGTTTCCAGAAGTCTATGCCTCTGTGGGCTCAGGCACTTCCCATGGCAGCTCCTCCACCTTCCTTTCCTGATATCCAGCAGCTTGGACTGGAGAGGTTCTCACTGACACACGGGGCTGTCTTTGTTCAACAACGCTTGGAAGAACAAGTGAGCTCTGTATTACCGCCCTTTCGGCAGGGGCGGCTGGAGTGCCTGGAAGCGACTAGTTCCAGCCCTGCTGGGCCACAGGGACCCACCCCAAGCACCAGCCATCAGCTTTGTTCTTCGAGCTTCTGGAGAAAACCTTTGATTTCATGGGGATGATTATTTTTATTCTTGCCCACTCAAGGATGAAGCCCAAGAAAAAAGAGGTTGCCCCTTTCAGAAGCATCACAATGGGTTACCTCCACCCAAACCCACTGTTTTTTGTTATTTCTAGGTTTGGTTGGGCCTCTCTTGGAAACCATTACTATACAACTTACTTAAAGAAAGTGGAGGGATTGGGCATAAGAGACTCAGACAGAGGGAGACAGGAGCGGGGGCTATAGCTGGGAAGCCGGAGGTAATGTATTGTCAGAGACACTGCAAGAAGAACACATTCACGTCACAATCAGATTTGAATCCATTCCATTTTGTAGTGACATTTTTAATCTTTTGCAAAGTCAAACTATTCCAAGATTGACTTTTAGCCAAGCCTGGAGAATTGGGACTTTGGGTGAAGGTTTCAGAAAAAGACACAAAACATACACATGTACACACACACAGAGGGGGAGAGAGAGAGAGAGAGAAAGGGGGAAAGAGAGAAAGGGGAGGGAGACTTTTATCCTAAAGTCATTGTAAATCCAAAGCAGGGTTTTATCCTCTACAGTTAAATGAGAAAGGAAAAAAATCAAGAATACCAACATTTGAGGTACAAAGACTGTCATGGACCAGTGGAAGTTTGCAAAATTATATGTAAATGACGGCAGTTTTTACTGCGGTGGCCCTGTGCATTCCCAAAGCTAATCCCAAAGAGAAAATCTACTTAGCAAAAGAAAGTTTTGTCTAATTTGGTTAACAGTTGAGAAGTGACAAAAATGCTGAATATATTAATAATTTATATTTCCAGGGTAACACTATATCTTTAATGCTTCACTGCCGAAGGGAATTCAGACTGGCTTAATGCTCAGAGAAAAAAACCCTGAAAGGCCTTCTTCATATTCTGTATCCAGCGTGATGAAAATGGGTGTAAGACATGTGTTCCAATAATAGGCATCATCCTTTCTCCCCATTTCTGCATAATTTGTTTTTATCCCATATTGCTCAATGTATATTTGTTATCCGGAAGGGCCGCCTGGTCTCACTCTCACTTCCATGCTCCAGCTTTATCACTTCATAGAAAGGAGAGAGCTCACATTTTATAGACAAGTTATTTCAAGAACCTCTCACAAGCAAGACCGTTTCTAAAGTTTAAGATTTTCTCCTGGCAAAACATATACGTGTAATTTTCACTTTACGAGCAATGTAATGAGGGCTTCTTCTTCTTTTTTTTTTTTTTTTTTTCCTGTCTGTGCATAATGAAGTTTGATGGTTTACAAATTGCAGGTCATCCCATTCCATGACCTCAGCAAACAGTCTAGGTCAGAGCTTTCTTAAACCCTGTCCAGAGAAAATAGAATAAGTTAATTTATAGTCTTCCAGCGGATCTGGGAGAAGACAAATCACCACAGTTCAGCGAAATGGCCTCTGAAAACAAAGAGGAAAACGTGCTACCTAATTTCGAATTATTTATTTAAAAGGCATTAAAATTAATGAGGCACAAAAGTTCAAAGAAAAATTTAAATACCCACAAACGCAAATTTAGCCAGTTGGATACATTGTTTATTTTACCTATTTACATAAAACGACGGGGAGCCCTGTTTTGCCCTTTGAGTCTTAGAGAAACAGGATTTTAGCTTGCCGTTTTTAGATGTATCGCTATTTTGTGGGTAGGGCACAGATGCCCTGGAACTGAAAATCACAATCCCCTTAAAAGACCACTAGCCAAGTCTTTCCTGGATTCCAAACTTTCCTCACCACGTTCGGGGTGGAGCGAGTTTAAAAAAAAAAAAAAAAAAAAAATCACACTGGGGAAAGGATAAGGAGGACTTTTCTCTCCAAGCCTGAGAACTTAAACGGAGAGCCCAGGGTCTCCATCCTGCACCAGTGGCCGAAAGGTGGAGGATGGCGAGTAGGGAACAATCCTCTACGGGGTGGGGAAGGGGCGTCTCCCAACCCGGCCTGTGTGGATCTCTCGCCTAGACGCCCAGCGCCTCCGAAGCTGGCCTGCTCTGTGCGCAAAAGGCAACACCAGCTTCTTGGAAGCCTCTGGCGCTGAGTAGTTGTCAGCAGTGATGCTTCCAATCCTCAACTCAGAACTGTACTTGGTTCCGGTATTTTTTTAGAGGTTTTTTAAGACTGTAAACTCAGCCACGCGCCCCGGCTTTGGCCCGGGTTTCGCCGCATTCCAGACCCGCAGGCGTGCGGTGCGCGCGTCGGGCACTTGCCTCCGGGTAGGAAGCGCGCCGGGTCGCAGCTGGCAACAGTCCGCCTAAGTCAGTTTGGGGCAGGTCCTTCAATTTGCACTTTCTTGAGAGCCAAGGGCAGTGTTCTTCGCCTCCCCTGTTTCTCTGAGGCTAATGCTCAAGATGCGCGCTGGGCAGGTGCAGGGAGCCGCGAATCCCGCCCTTCAGCGACGCCTAGAATATCTGTCTGAACCTGCATTTGACGTCCGCCTCCCTCAGACTCCGCAGCGGGCGCCTCACCAAATTACTGAGGGCTGTTACCTTGAGCCCTGTCAGCCTTGCGCCCTTGGCACCGCGGAGGGGATGGGTTGGGGATGAGCAGAAGATAATAAATAAATCCCTCTCTTTGGGTCTTTATCAGAAAACGTTTATTACCAGGGGGAGATCCTTCAGAAGACGCGTTCGCTCTTTGCCTCCCCATGCCCAGTTTTTTTGGGGGTACAATATTTACACAACATGTGTACAATATATACAGCATTTCTCCTAAGCAGCGCCCAAAGCGCAGAGAAATCTGGTGGGCGTCAGAGTACCGGGGGGTGCTGGGGCGTGTGCAGGTTAAGGGCGTTGGGGTGCGCGTGGCCGATCAGGTTGAGGTAATGCCGGTCCAGGCCCTGCACCGGCGTCAGGAAGGGGCTGTGCTGCTGCGCTGGGCTCGCGAGCTGGACTGACGCGCTGGGCAGGTAGGGCAGTGCGGGGCTGCGGGCCGCGCCAGGCGGCCAGGGGAAAGGCCCAGCCCCAGAGCCCTGCGGGAACACAGCGGCCTCGCCCGGGCTGTGGCCAGCGAACTCTGGCCCCGCAGGGTGCAGCTGGTAGGAAAAATCCGGCTCCGGGAGCGAACCTAGCGGCGGAAAGGCGGGCTCCGCGCCCAGGCGGGCCTTGGACTGCAAGAAGGCAAGGATGCGCGCGTACTTGGTGTCCTTGGTCTCCATCCGCTCCACCGTGGTGAGGTAATGCACCAGGTTCTTCATGCACTCGTGGTAGCCATAGTGGAAGTAGTTGGCAAACTCCGCTAGAAGTTCTGCTGGAGGAACGAGAAAGCCCACAGGACGGACACACCCTGAGCGCCCCTTTGCCACAGGAGCCCAGAGCGGGTGCAGGGCACCTCCCACCACATTTTCTGGCCAAAGTTCCCATTTGAGGCCCGCCCTCTCCTCTGCGCAGTCTTAGAGACTGGCAAGGAACGCGCAAACGCCCCCTTTCCCTGAGAGCCTGACCCCACCCACCCACCCCACCCGGGAGGAGGCGATGGAACCAGCCTCTCTGGAAACCAGTTCTCCCTCGCCGCCTTGCTGTCGCCGGGCCGGGAGAGGCGCCTTCGCAAGACCCCTGCCCTCCGGGAGAGTGGAGCTCCAGTAGAGCTCTCGGGAACGCTCAGTGACTCCCCTCCCATCCCCAGGGTCTCTGGGTGGCGCAGGCGCCTGACCCAGGCGTCCCATTCCCTAACCCGTGCTCACCTTTTTCCCTTCCCCGGGGAAAATCAGCGGAGTGCAGTGCTCTCAGGTACTGAACGGTCATCTCGAGGATCTCCGCCTTCTCCAGCTTCCCGGAACTCTGCAAAAGGAGGAAGGGCCCCTCGCAGCGGCCCGGCGCCTGCTGGACGGGCACTGTGGCTCTGGAGAGGACCAGCCAGCGGGCGCGGCAGCGGATCTGCGCCAGAGCCTCCTGAGGCTCGCCCTGTGCTCAGGCTCCCTGAGAGGGGCCCGCAAGCGAGGCCCTCTGTGTCTGCAGGCTCGGGCGTCTCCGCAGAGTGGCCGCAGAGGCCTCCCAAAGCCTGGCACCCGGCTCCGGGCCGCCAACGTTACCTGCTTCGCCAGGGCCATGGGCACCGTCTTGCCCAGCTCATTCAAGCAGCGATTGATCCTGTCCCTCCTCCGCTTTTCTATCACTTTATGCGAAACGGGGGTTCTCTGCGAACAGAGGGTTGTACGTTTAGGATGGCTTTGCCCGGGAAGTCGTCAAGGGCGCGGCTATAGCAGCTGCGTGCTAACCGCCTCTCCAGCCGCGCACACTGCTCAGATTGGCCCTAGGAAGGGACTCCTGGCCCGCCACGCTCGGGCCGTTTGAGCTCTGCCCTCTCACGACCGCGCTGGCGCGCTCCCTTTCCAGCCACCCTACCCAGGCCTTTGGGGAGGTGGCCACCAGCCTCTGGGCACGGACGTCTCCCTGGTTCAGCACCCTCCTCTCTGTATCCCACCCCCTTCCCAAACCACTCGAGATTCCTCCACACTCAAAGTCCCGTGTAGGCACTTCCCTGCCATCGGTCCACACAAGTGGCGGGTGGCTGAGTCAGACGCCTCCACCACCAGGGCGCAAGTGCCATTTGGGCTCAGCCGACTCACTTTGCGTTCCTTGAGCTTGTCTGACATCCTGGTTAGTACGCGCCCTCGGGAGAGGCGGTGGCGCGGGGCACCCGTCCACTTTTCCGCCTCGTGTGCCTCCTCGAGTGTCCCAGGTAGACTGCAGCCTCCCAGCTCCGAGGGTTGCCTTATAAAGCGGCCATCTAGGGCTCCAAGTGCATTCACGAGTTGAATTATTCCATAGGATTAGGGGAGCTGCGTTTGGAGGATGTATGCATTCAAGATCAGTTTTAAAGAAGTTCAGAAAAAAAATTTAGCAGCCGAGGGGGGCGAGCTGGGGGCAGATCAGCTTTGTTAATCCACGTGGCCCTTCAAAGGACACGTGATCGGCCCGGGAATAACATTTGCATGGCAACAGCCCCGGCGGGAAAAGGAGGCGGTAAACGGGCCGGCGGGCGAGCGAGCGCCTGTAGCAGTCGCGGGCGCGGAGCGCAGGGGCGCAGTGGCCGCGGGCACCGGGGGGCGAGGACCCTCACAAAACAGTGTCGCCTCTTTTAGTCCCACCGCTGAGTCTCACACGATCGCCTGTTTACAAATCCCAGCAAGCCCGCCGTCCCAGCGCCGAGTGCGTTTTAAAGCCTGTCCAGAGTCATTAAAGTAATTAAGTAAGCCTTTAATAGGCTGTTCCGCCGGGTTCAAGGGAGAGCTCTTGGAGACGGAGGCGCCCCGTTTGTTCCCAGGCTTTTCTCACACGACTTGCTGACACGTCCTTCTCCCCCCTTTTTGTTTACACCGCTTTATTTGTCCGGACATCCCGGCAGGTGTGGGGCTGCGGCTGGCACACGAGGCTCCCGCCTCGCCTCGCCTCGCCCCTCCCGCCGCTGTTTGGCACGCGACGCTCCCCCCTACCCCCTGACCACGTCGCTGGCTTTCTTTTCTCCCCCCCCCCCTCCGGCTCCCTCTTCGCAGGGGGAAGAGGCTCAATTTGTAGCCTATTATCCTATACGAAAATGTCCATTGAAAAGTATGAATAGTTTCATTGGGTTAAATTTTAATAATGCCAGAGGGTGGGGGAGGAGAGACTGGCGGGCGTCCGTGTGTGTTTGTGTGTGAAGGGGCGGGTGGGAGGATTGGGGGGCAACACGGAGAAGAGTGGGCCGAGAAGAAAAGGGGGAATGCAGCTGGCCCAGGCGAGCATTATGCGACGTCACCTGCGAGAGGGGGCGCCTACAGACCCCTATTCATTTGCCTAATTTTGGTCAATTTAACAAACTTCAGGAGAAATTATTGTGGCTTTGTCAGGGAGGGTGAAGCCTTCTGATCGAATTAACAGCATGTTTTGATCCGGTAAATGTCATTAGAAAGGGAGAAACAATCGCGCTTAGAGGGCTCTGAGTAATGCGCCCAAGTGGAGACGCCAAAGCGCACGGCTCACAAAGGGAGCAAGTAGCTGCCACAGGGAACTTTTGTACCCGCCCATCGCCCAAGTTTTGACACAAAAAGGCATTATTTCATACTTGAATACGTTTAATCCAACGATTGTCTATTTTCTGCAAACATATTTTCACAGCATTGTTAACTTTTTATGTCTCCCTTTCGCGGCCGTCTTTTCTTAACGTTTGGGGGCGGGAGAGCGCAGACACTTTGGGCATCAATATTTGTCACAGAAAAGGGCCCCGTGAAGTTTGGGAAGTTGATCTCTTTTTTATGGTTTTAGAAAGCGAAAATATCGGGGGAGGAGGAGGGAGGGAAGGCACGAACAGAAACGAGGGAGGAAATTTGCTGGACGGGCCCAAGGGGAAGGAGGGGGGCGGCGGCGGCTGGGAACTCTCTTGGACGCCTGCGCCTCTGCGGGCAGCCTGGCCCCGCGGCCAGAGGCCTCCTCCCCCAGGACTGGCCTCGCTCACAATTGCTGCCTCGGATCCCATACTCTGGGGGCTCTGAGCTTGCGGGGTGTGGGTGTGGGGTGAGCTTTCCTGCAGATGATTTTTGTTTTATGGCCCTTTCTAGAGCCACCGAACTCTCACCTCTCTAATCTTCTCCATCTGGGAACAGCTGAGACCGCTTCTCACATCTTCTTTTCTGCCTGCCCCCGACCCTGCCTATATTCTCTCTACTCTGCAGGGCAATGGCAGGGCCCAGCGCCCCCAATGGGGTCGTTAGACCTTGGCAGAGGTGGGTAGGCGGCTCTCCTCTCGTTGGTGGGACCTGGAAGCCTCAGGGCGCAGAGCCAGGCCTGGGGTGCCAGGCCTCCGGGAAGCCATCGGCCCACCTGCTTCGGCCTGGGAGGTGTGAGGGCGCGGTCTGCACCTCGCACCCCTAGGGTGTCCCTCTTGATCCTGCCTCCAGTCTCCTCACGACGTTTGTTTTCTGCTTCACGCCAGATTGGACACAATCCACACCCTCCCAGGTTACTCTGCCAGCGGAGAGTGCCCTCTCAGGGGTTGTCAATTTCAGGATATTCACTCGCACACAAAGGGATTAAACACGAACTCTTATCATCCAAATTAACTAACGTGAACGGGTAAAAGGGAGCGCGCACACTTCGCACTCCCACCCCCATTTTTAAGCCAGCGGCCCGGGCGTTGATCCTCTTACTGCCGGTGTTAACCGCCAGCTGCAGGCACCTTCCACCGGCCACATTTCATTCCATGCACAGTTTAATTTCCCGGGTTTGGTCTCGGCGCTGGGCTCAAGGCTTGCCCAGGGCCAAAAGTACCCGCGTGCAGGTGAGGAGGCAAGGGAAGGCGGGTGACTGGAGACCTGGGCGCAGGTGCGCAGCCTCGCCCGGTCCTTCTGCTGCTGCAGCACTACCTGCGGAACCTGGAACGCCCCCCGCTTCAGGATAGGGAAGGAAATACTTCCTTTCTCCCTTCTCGGCCCGGGTCTGGGTCACACACGCTGCCCCAGAGTGGGGCGCCTCACAGCTGTCTTCTCTTTGCTCCTCCTCAGGGGGTGATCAGGAGTTCCCTGATCCTGACCTAGTTTCCGCACGAAATAAGAGCAGAGTAGGGAAGAGCCGAGGTTTGCTGGAGCCAGCCAGCCTGTTCAGATCCCAGCCCCACCGCCCACCAACTGGGTGAGACTTGAGGCATCTCCTGAATCTACTGTCCCTCAGTTTCCTCATCTGTAAAATGGAAATATTGTGTCTACTATGTTACCGGCTGGTCACTCCAGTGGAATAGGTAAATACAGACGAGGCACCTAAAAGAAGACTGGATGGTGCAGTTAGGGTTTTATTTTGCCTGCAAATCTCTTCTGCGGTGGCTCTTCTGTGTTTTATAGGGTAGTGTGGAGTTTGCACTGTTAGATGATTTTTCCACTCATTTCATTTTTTTTGCCCTCATCCCGGAGAAATCTCTAGCCCCCCTGAAAAAGTCACAGTAATTCCTCCTGAAGTTTGTTAAATTGACCTAAATCAGGCAAATGAATGGGGGCCTTTGGGCACCCAGGTGACATCACATAGTGCTACTGGCCAGCTGTGTACTCCCAGTGTGTGTGAGGCTGAAAGGGGCTCTAATCACAGGACCCTCTCAGCATCCTGAGATGCAAATATTAGCATCAAAATCAAAAGAAAGCTAGGAAGCAAGACTGCCTGGAAATTAGACAGTGCTTACTAAATGTTACTCTGAGTTTAGCCTCCTGACATCTAAAGACCTCTACTGGAGAATACAGCAATCACAAGCCAACTGTGATTATCGTTATCATTATTTTTAATATTAGTTATTTGGCCCCATAGGTTTGACATGTAGATTGCAAACACTGAAAGATGGTTTCTTTTGTGTTTCCTTCCAATTTTTAGAAACTGAAGATTTGTGGGCTTGGGGGAAGTGGATGGATGGAAAGAAAATAATACAGTAACTTTAGACAAATTGCACTAAGACAAAGAGTTCTGGGTAATTTCAAATCCCTCCCTCCACCCCTGCCTGCAATACACAAGTTGACTTTCTAGACACATTAACAGTACTGGAGATTTCATCAAATGTGAGGAGCCCTGGCTGAGAGCAGGAGAACACCAGCATGGCTGGCCCTACTGACTTCTGAGGTGCTGGGAAGATGAGGCCTGGAGGGAGCCCAACTCCCGGGCTCTGTTATGAAGTAAGCAGGATCTCAGGCTGCTCCCTCTGGAAGGGCCCACAGGAGCATGGCTCCAGCACCCCACTTCACGCTCAAGGGCCCTGGGGTACCACGAGGAGACTGGGATGCCTAATGGCAGGTGCCAGCGGCTGCCTGAAGTCTCCCATTTAGCATTTGTTGATTCTCTGTGTGAACTCCTCCAGGGCTGAGGAGGAAGGCTGGCTTCCTCCTGTCACTGTGAAGGAGGACTGGTCAGATTCCTGTGATTAGGGCTGGCAGCCGTTCTGTGGGACACCTGCTGCACATAGCGTGTGTGTGTGTGTGTGTGTGTGTGTGTGTGTGTGTGTGTGTGTGAGATCATTCCCAGGAGGCATCCATTGCCAGGAGGCATCGGCTGTGTCTATGCCCCCATTATCCCTTTTTCTACCTTTCATGAGTCCCGTGGTAATGGCACATGGTGAGCACCCACAGTGAGTCCAAGCTGGCAATTCCAAGCAGAAAGGGACTTGGTCCTGCCTATTACAAATGTGCGCTTGAAGAAGGAAAAAGTATTCATACTGATGGTCCCAGGAGAGCAGTCTCCACACAACAGTCGCTCCCAATGTCTGTCGCAGCAGCCGTGGGTGGCACTGGCTATCCTGTTGGGCTGGCAGCTTCTCTGGACTTTCCTCGCTTAGCACCTCTAATTCCTCTGCACTCTGGTCACCAGTAGTATTCTCAACCCAACAGCGATGCCACCAGGAAGAACCTGCCAGGAGATGCTTGTTGGTGCAGTCAGGTGGCAGTGAGAGGGCTCCTGGGGAGCATTTCGATCTCTCTAACCACGAAGACACACACTGAAGGTGTCTGCTGCTATCTGAAGCCCAGGCCTGAAAGGAACCCAGAGACATGAGAAACATGTATCCAATGCGAGGTGATTTCCCAGGGCTTTCATTTCTAGCCCCTCTGTTCTTGTCTCTGAAGCAGCTTAGTTCTTTGCTTTCCAGTGCTCTTTTTAGGTTTAGTACCTGGCAGTGAAGGTAGCAGCAGCGACCACAGTCGCTCATCAACACCACAACCTATCAAATGATTCAAGTGCTTTCACCTTCTCCAGCCTTTGGAAGAAGCATTGGGAGCGTTACACACACTCCACTAGAATCTCATGCCTCCAGAAGTTGGGTTTGTTTTAAGTAAAAACTAAGTGCTCTGATTCTTTGCTACTGGAAATGTGGTCCTCAGAACAGCAGAATCTCACCACCCAGGAGCTCGTTAAAAATGCAGAATCATAGGCCTCTCCCCTGACCTCACTGAATCAGAACCTGCATTTGAACGACACTCCCAGTTGGGGTGTGCATTGCAGAGTTTGAGAAGCACTGCTGCAGCTGAAGCTGGAAGGCACCCTGGCTACCTGATGAGCAAATCCCAGGTGGGAATGGCCACCCCAGAAGGACAGTGGGGAGCAAAGGTGAAGGAACTTTCAGGTTGACCTAACTGGCATGAATTAACTGCACAGACGAAAAATCTTCCTATGCACAAGATGGGTTTTGCAGCACTCCTTGTTCAAACACTCCAGAGGATATTTCCAGGACTTCTGCCTACTCCTGTATGCAACAGTTTATTTCTTGCATGTCTCTCTAGACTTTGCAAGTAGGAGATGCTCAAAATGGTTGTTGCGTTGTTTTTTTTTTGTTTTTGAGACAGGGTCTTGCTCTGTCGCCCAGGCTGGAGTGCAGTGGTGAGATCATAGCTTACTGTAGCCTTGAACCCTTGGGCTGAAGCGATCCTCCTGCCTCAGCCTCCTGAGTAGCTGGGATTATAAGTGCATGCCACTGTGCTGGCTAATTTTTATTTTTATTTTTTTTGTTTTTTGTATGGACAGGGTCTCATCTCAAACTCCTGGCCTCAAGCAATCCTCCCACCTCAGGCTCCCAAAGTGCTGGGATTATAGTCCTGAACCATCTTGCCTGGCCTCAATATAGTTTTGTTGAATGAAGAAAAACTGGGATGGGGACTTCAAGAATTATTTTGGCATCAATTTTGGAGCAAATTCTATAGGCAGTCTCTCACTTAGTCATATTTTACAATTTATTTTTGGACTTTTTTTTTGAGACAGAGTTTTATTATTATTGCCCAGGCTGGAGTGCATTGGCATGATCTTGGCTCACTGCAACCTCAGAATCCTGGGTCCTGGGTTTAAGCGATTCTCCTGCCTCAGCCTCCTGAGTAGCTGGGATTACAGGCACACACCACCACGCCCAGCTAATTTTTGTATTTTTAGTAGAGACGGGGTTTCACCATGTTGGCCAGGCTGGTCTCAAACTTCTGACCTCAGGTGATCCACCCGACTCGGCCTCCCAAAATGCTGGGATTACAGATGTGAGCCACCGCATCTGGCCTATTTTTGGACTTTAAAAGGCACTCAGGGCCAAGCAGTGGCCTGCACCTGTAATCTTAGCTCTTTGGGAGGCTGAGGCAGGAGGAAGGCTTGAGCCCAGGAGCTTGAGACCAGCCTGGGCCACATAATGAGATCCTGTTTGTATAAAAAATTTAAAAATTAGCCAGGCATGGCAGTGGTGCATACCTGTAGTGCTAGCTACTCAGGAGGCTGAGGTGAGGGGATCAGTTGAGCCTAGGAATTAGAGGCTGCAATCAGCCATGATTGCACCACTGCACCGTGAGACTCTGTCTCTAGAAAGTAAAAGCAGTAAGCGGAGGGAGCATAAATATAAGGATTGAGAAAGAATACTTCGAGGGAGGCAGCGGAATAGCTGGAGGTGTTTCTTTCCATATTTTGATGTTAACATCACTTAGAAAGCGTGTTGCAGGTGCCATTCATTGTGTTCATTATGGGCTCTGGTTATTCTCGGCCACTGCCTTTTTCCTTTGGGCTGATAGTTACAACTTCTTGCACTGTGTTAACTGGAGGAACCATCCAGCAGTCGTTGCCCTGCAGAGCTTTGGCTTACTGTGTTGAGGGGCATTTTTTTATGGCTCTCGGGGAGGTGAAGTCAGCATTTCATAGAAAGATTTCATCTGTTTTCTGGGGCTCATAATTTGAACTCCTCAAATTTCTCCTCTTTTTCTAATTGCCACTGGACTTTTGAACATGTCGTGCTCATGCTGGCCAGGACCTGGGATGGAGAGATCTGGATATACATCCTGACTCTGCTCACTGAATGGTCTCGGGCAACTTGCTGAGTCTGTTTCTGCAACCGTAAAGCAGTGATGATGGCATCCACCTCCTAGGCTTGCTGAGATGACTCAATGCAGCAGTGTCTGTGAGGTACCTGGCATCACACCTGGACCAGGAGGGGCACAGGGGCTGAGATGCTCATGCGTTGATCTGGGTGAGTGCCTGCTAAATCCTGGAACAGTGCTGGATCCCATATTACCATGGGGGCAGGATGTAGTCACTGCTCTCAGGGAGTTTCTGGAGTGAGGCAGACACAGGAAGGGAACTTAGTATAAGCCGGCAAGAGGTGGGTGATGACGGAAAGATCAAGGGAAGGCTTCCTGGAGTAGGTGTTTCATGAGCTGAGTCCTGAAGAATTAGAATATTAGTTTTCTAGAGCTGTTGTAACAAATCACCACGAACCTGGAGACTGAAAACAATGCAGATGTGTCCCATCACAGTTTTGGAGGCCACAAGTCAAAAGCTGAGGCAGTGGCATGGCCATGCTTCCTCTGAGGGCTTTAGGGGAGGTTTTGCTGCTTGTCTCCTCCAGCTTCTGGTGGCTCCAGGGGCTCTCCAGTTTGCAGCAGCATCACTCCCATTCCACCTCCGTCCTCACTCGCCTTCTCCCTTTTGCATGCCCGTGTTCTCTTTTCCTATCAGCCCTTGCCATTGGATTTATACTGCCTGGATAAGCCAGGATGATCTAATCTTGAGATCCATAATTTAGTCACACCTGCAAAGACCCTTTTCCCAAATCAACTCACATTCTCAGGTTCCAGGTGGACATATATTTGCAGCGGGGGAAGGCGGGAGACCATCCGACCCACTGCAGTGCGTAAGAGGGTACCACAGAAAGACAGGCGGGAAGGGTGCTTTCAGGACAGGGTCTGGCATGAGGAAGGGCACAGGGGCATGAATGAGCTCTTTGGTCTTGGGAAACCACACGCAGTCTTACTAGAACTGTGAGGGAGAGTGTGGTAGAAAGTGAATGAAGGGTCAGGTCAGGGGGCAAAGATGAGGGGTGGTGGACTTGGCACCAAAGATTTTAACTTCTTTGTGCCACAGTGGTTCAGGTAAAGACCATGAGGTTCTGAATTGGGGTTAGGGATGGGCTGAACATGTTGGAGAGATAAAATCAGAAGAACTGGAGGGAGGATTAAACATGGTGGGAGAAGAATAGGAAAGATGATTGCTGGCTTTCCAGTCTGGGAATGGACTAGGTGATGACTCCGTTGATTAATATTGGCAATAAGGAGGAAGACAAAGTCATTTTCAAGGGGTGGGTATGTATATGTGGACAGTAGGAGAAAATGATTCCTTTAATTTTGGACATATTCATTCTAAAGTTCAAATGGACACCCCATTAATGGATGCCTGGAAGACAGTTGAGATGTAAAACTGAAGGTCAGGGATAACAGTGTCAGCTGCAGGATTGGCAGAGCATGACAGTGGATGAAATCACTTAAAAAGAGCTCAAAGGAGCCAGGTGTGGTGGCTCACGCCTGTAATCCCAGCACTCTGGGAGGCCAAGGCAGGAGGATCGCTTGAGCCCAGGCATTTGAGACAAGTGTGGGCAACATAGCAAGATCCCATCTTTACAAAAAAAGTTTAAGAATTAGCTGGCTGTGGTGGTGTGCATCTGTGATCCCAGCCACCTGAAGGCTGCGCTGTGAGAATCGCTAGAGCCTGGAAGGTCAAGGCTGCAGTGAGCTGTGACTGCACCACTGCACTCGAGCCTGGGCAACATAGTGGAATCCTGTCTCAAAACAACAGCAATAACAACTACAACAATAAAAACAAAACAAAAAGCAAGAGCTCAAAGGACAAGGTCAGGGTGCCCAGGAGAGAATCCTGGGGGACCCTGATGGACAAGGAGAGTAGGTGAAGGACCTCCACCAGGAAGATGGATGGGAAGGAAAGAGAAGGAGAACTCAGAAGGCTGCTAGATACCTAGAAGCAAAGGCGCAGGCGGCTTAAAGGAGGAGGAGATGGTCAGTAGCATCTGGAAGGAGAGGTACAGAAAGGGCTTATAGGATTCTAAAGACCCATTGGATTGAACACGGAGGTCATCATTAAAGTCTGTTTTTGGCTGGGCGCAGTGGCTCACACCTGTAATCCCAGCACTTTGGGAGGCCGAGGCAGGCGGATCACTTGAGGTCAAGAGTTCAAGAGCAGCCTGACTGACATGGTGAAATCCCGTCTCTACTAAAAATACAAAGTTAGCCGGACGTGGTGGCCCGTGCCTGTAGTCCCAGCTACTCAGGAGGCTGAGGCAGGAGAATTGCTTGAACCTGGCAGGCAGAGGTTGAAGTGAGCCATATCGGGCCGCTGCCCTCCAGCCTGGGCAACAGAGCAAGACTCCATCTGGTCATATGCCAGCTGGAGCTGAATGCGAAATATGTTGTAATAGATCCGAGACAGCCGAGGGTACTGGCGCCCTGCAGGGGGTGGTGTGGTGCCATCCTGCTCTTCTTTCTCATAGGCTGATCATGATAATGGTCAGGCGCAGAGAGCAGCAGATACTCCTCTGGGCACTAAGCTGCTCTTCACTCATTTAATCCCCACAATGGTGGGATGGGCAATGTGTTTATTTTACATAAGAAAACTGAGGCTTGGGGAACTCAAGGACACTTGATTCAAGGGCCCATAACTGTTAGGTGGTAGAGCAGGATACCAGTTGAAGCTGATCTGACTCCAAAACCAGTGTCCCTTCCAGCATTGTGCTGGGCCTTGCTGTCGCTTCAATCCCACTGAGATTAGAAGTCATAGGAGGGACTTCTCAGCCAAGAGACTTACACTCACCTTCCAAAGGCCAAGTGTAGCTGCTGCGTAGTAGAGCAGGGGAGCATGGTCTCAGTATGTCTGGGGACCTTGGAGATTTGTTGTCCTTCTTATCATTCCCAAAGGTACAAATCACCAAAAAGTCATCAAATACTCAAATTCAGTCTGCTCTCCCCATTTCTGATACCGTTTTATACATCAGAAACCTTTTGACAACACACATTTCTAGAGCCCATCACAGACCTAAGGCTATTAAAAAGAATCTCTGTGGATGTGACCCTGGAATCTGTATCTTAAAAAAATAAAAAAGAAAGAAAGGAAAACCCCTCAGGTGATTCTGATGCACACTGGGATGCACTGGTCCAAGGTCCTGCATTTATTTGATACCATTGCTATACAGAGGCTTGTCAATAATGTGAGGCTATGTGTGGCTATGCATTGACATTAGACATTAGCAGTTAGTTAGGAAAATGAGCAAAGGTTTTAAAAAATCTTTTATATCATTTTTCTGGTAATTTATTAATAAGGCAACCTTTCGTCTCTTTTCTCTGTATTACGACAGCTTGACTCCCTCACCCCGTAACTTACTGGCTCAAGTGTAAAGTCTGTTCATGAATGGATAAAGAAAATGTGGTTCTTGGGCTGAGTGGGGTGGCAAACGCCTGTAATCCCAGAACTTTGGGAGGCTGAGGTGGGCAGATCACCTGAGGTCAGGAGTTTGAGACCAGCCTGGTCAACATGGCAAAACACCGTCTCTACTAAAAATACAAAAATTAGCTGGGCTTGGTGGTGCACACCTGTAATCCCAGCTACTCGGGAGGCTGAGGCACAAGAATCTCCTGAACCTGGGAGGTGGAGGTTGCAGTGAGCTGAGATCACACTACTGCACTCCAGCCTGGGCAACAGAGGGACACTCTGTCAAAAAAAAAAAAAAAAAAAGAAAGAAAAACAGAAAGAAAATGTGGTTCTTATACACAGTAGAGCAACATTCAGCCACAAAAAAAGAATGATATCCTGTCATTTGCAACAACATGGATGGAACTGGGTGTCATTATGTTAAGTGAGATAAGCCAGGCACAGAAAGAGAAACTTTGCATGTTCTGTGGGATCTAAAAATCAGAACAATTGGCCGGGTGCAGTGGCTCCCGCCTGTAATCCCAGCACTTTGGGAGGCCGAGGCAGGCGGATCACCTGAAGTTAGGAGGTTGAGACCAGCCTGGCCAACATGGCGAAACCCCGTCTCTACTAAAAATACAAAAATTAGCCAGGCGTGGTGGCGGGCACCTGTAATCCCAGCTACTAGGGAGGCTGAGGCAGGAGAACTGCTTGAACCTGGGAGGCGGAGGTTGCAGTGAGCTAAGATCGGGCCACTGTACTCCAGCCTGGGCGACAGAGGGAGACTATGTCTCAAAAAAAAAAAAAAAAAAAAGATCTCGTGGACATAGAGAGTAGATAGATGGTTGCCAGAGGCTGGGAAGGGTAGTGGGATGGGGGATTGGGAGGTGAGGAGGGTTAATAGGTACAAAAGTATAGTTAGAATGAATAAGATGTAATATTTGACAGCATGACAGGGTGACTATAGTCAATGATAATTTATTGTATACTTAAAAATAACTGAAGGAGTATAATTAGATTGTTTGTCACACAGAGAAAGAATAAATGCTTGAGGGGATGGATACCCCATTTACCCTGATGTGATTATTATGAGTTATATGCCTGTATCAAGATACCTCATACCCCCATAAATATATACGTCTGCTATGTACTCACAAAAAAAACACTTAAAAGAGTAAAGTCTGTGCAGCCAATGTACAGCTTGCCTCAGTTGCGGGGCTCATTTTGAGAAAAGATAAAGGGTATTCGTATTCTGTGATCAGGAGCCGCGACCCGGTGCTGAGGCTCCCTCGCGATGTGGGCACATTTGGATCCATCGAGGGTTGGCTGGTGCCCTCTAGTGGTTGAAGCTGTTCAGCCGCTTCTAAGGAGAGGCTGGCTTGAGAGGAAGCTGGATTTGGCCGCTGGAGACCGGGCTGTGCCTTGGCGGGACACCGCGCCTCTCTGGGTGCAGTGTTTTAATGTGTAAATAGGGAGGTTGGATGATGGCGTCGGTGAACAGGGCCTCTCTGGGTGCAGTGTTTTAATGTGTAAGTAGGAAGGTTGGATGACGGTGTCGGTGAACAGGGGCCTCTCTGGCTGCAGTGTTTTAATGTGTAAGCAGGAAGGTTGGATGAGGCGTTGGTGAACAGGGGCCTCTCTGGGTGCAGTGTTTTAATGTGTAAGTAGGAAGATGGGATGACGGCGTCGGTGAGCAGGGGCCTCTCTGGGTGCAGTGTCTTAATGTGTAAATAGGAAGGTTGGATGACGGCATCAGTGAACAGGGGCCTCTCTGGGCGCAGTGTCTTAATGTGTAAATAGGAAGGTTGGATGACGGTGTCGGTGAACAGAGGCCTCTCTGGCTGCAGTGTTTTAATGTGTAAATAGGAAGGTTGGATGACGGTGTCGGTGAACGGGGGCCTCTCTGGGTGCAGTGTTTTAATGTGTAAATAGGAAGGTTGGATGACGGTGTCAGTGAACGGGGGCCTCTCTGGGTGCAGTGTTTTAATGTGTAAGTAGGAAGGTTGGATGACGGTGTCGGTCAGCAGGGGCCTCTCTGGGTGCAGTGTTTTAATGTGTAAATAGGAAGGTTGGATGACGGTGTCGGTGAACGGGAGCCTCTCTGACTGCAGTGTTTTAATGTGTAAATAGGAAGGTTGGATGAGGGCATCGGTGAACAGGGAGTCAGTACATCCCCAGGGCTGCCGAGACCAGTCCTGGGTGGAGCCTGGGCTGGGGGTGGGGTGTACCCTGCTGGGCCACGCTGGGCTGCCCCTCCACTGGCGTGTGAGTGCTCTGAGCCTGGGGCCTTGGCTTGCTCATGGTACCCTCGCACCTGGCACAGTGCCTGGCATGGAGGGAGTGCTAATAAGTGTTTGCTGGAAGGTAGATTGGGCTTGACTGCGTCTGCTCAGGAGGTGGCGGGGCAGGAGTGAGTCTTGGGAAGTGGAGCTCGGCACTGCAGCCCCTCACACACTTGAGAGCGGGCGGCACGCTGTCGCCGAGGAGCAAACACGCTGGATTCTGACGCCTGACCTGACGCTTGGTGTCCCCGGGATCCTTCGGCTCCCAGCATCAGCCGGCACGTTCCGCCTGCAGAAGTAGAGCCGGCTCCGTGGAGCAGGATCTCTGGGAAGTGCAGGCTGCAGGAGGTCGGCTCTCCTCTAAGGGCCTTTGTTCCTGCTCAGCCTTCCCCTGGTGAGAGCTGGCACAGTTAGTGGAAAGGGCACAGGCTGCCTCGAGCCCTGGGGGCTGGCGCTGACTTTCCACTGGTGCAGTCTCACCTTGAAAAGTCCCTTCCCTTGTAATTTCCTTTCCTGCCGAGAGAGAGGCTCTTCTGGGATGAGTGTGGTCACGGCGGGGCCTTTCTGTTTCACTCCACCTCTCCCGTGTCCTGCAGCTGACGGGACCCCGGCACGCCTGGAAGAAACCACAGGGAGAGAGAGACACACACAGGAAGGAAAGAAAGGGGGAAAAATGGGAGGAAAAGGGAGAGGCATGAAAGAGAAGCAGACAAAGGAGGGAGGAAAAGGTAGAGAATGGAGAACATAAACACATCATAGGCAGGTTTCATGACCCACACACCATCACCAAGGGCTGTTTTTACTTGGGGCGATGGTTAATTTTTTGTGTTAACTTGGCTGCACCATGGTACCCAGATATTTGGTAAAACACCAGCCTAGGTGTTACTGTGAAGGTATTTTTAAGATGAGATTAACATTTAAGTCAGTAGACTTTGAGTAAAGTAGGTTATCCTCTGAATGTGGGTGGGCCTTGTCCAATCAGGTGAGGGCTTGAAGACGAAAAAACTGAGGTTCCCAGAGGAGGGGTAATTCTGCCTCCATACTCACTTTCTTAGAACTCAAGCTGCAACAGCAGCTGCGCCCTAGGTCTCCGGCCTGCCCACCTGCAGATTTGGAGCTTGCCAAGCCTCCACAATCGTGTGAGTCCATCCCTGGAGATAAACCTCAGTCTGGCATTGCATTTGCTGCTGGATAGAGGGGTAAGCAGACACACCTGTGAGGAGCACGCTGTCCAGTGGGAGAGACTCAGCCACCTCGGGGGCTTGCACTGGGTCAGAGGTTTGGTGATAGACCCGGTGGAGACACAGGGAGGGATGACTGGGGAGCAGGTGTGGTCAGAAGGGACCTCGAGAGGGACGGCGCTGAAGGGAGCCTTGGCTGAGGGCTGGTGCCTGCTCTAAGCACCACTTGCTTGCTGTAGGTACGTCAGGTGGAGGCAGTTGTGCAAAGAAGGGCCTGGCGACGTAGAATAGCTGAGGGGTGAGGCTTGTGAGGCCTGAGGAGTCTCCCCAGCCCCTCCCCACCTGTGTCTGCATTGACTTCTCAGTTTGGCTGTCACTTCCTCAGAGGAGCCTTTCTGGCCTATTTGATTGAAGCCCCCTAAGGTATGGTCCCATAGCATCAGGTACCTCAGTTGTCACACAGAGTCACAGTTAACATTTATTTGAGGGATTATGTGATAAGCAATCTGTATCTGATGCCAGAGTGGGTTGGAAGAACTTGCTACTGGCGACAGGTGAAAGAATTAGGAGGCTCTTGCCAAGACCGTGAGAGAAATGATGGAGGTAGAAATAGTGGGGGCTGCTTTGATGCTGAAAAGGGAACGGACTAGACAGGTGTCGAGGACATGGGTCTGTCCCCATCAGAGGTGCAGACCATCTCTTTCCTGCCTATTATTCTCCCCCCAGAACCTAGTGTGGTGGCTGGCAGAGAGCGAGGACTGAAAAACGTTCGTTGAAAGGATGAAGGAACGACTGATAGCTGCGTTTCCTGGCACACACGGTGCTTCCTAAGTCATGGTTTAGGGGCTACATGAGTGAACGGCTCCGCTGCATCCCGGCGTTGTGTCTCTACGAGAGCCATGGCTGCTGGAGCGTTGCTGTCAGGGCTGAGACATCACGATGCTTCTGTGTCCTGTGCCGCATTCTAAAGGCTGCTGTGTGAGGGTCAGAGCCACCCGGACGGTATGCACACAGAGAGGTGTCCTGTGGATGACAGGTTTGGGAGATTCCTTATTTCCCTTTCTGTTAAACAGAAAGCCTGGTTCCATTCTGGGACTGCAGGCCGAGAGTGTGGCCTTCCTCGGACTTGCTCTGGGAGTGAATCCGGTTTGCAGTATGTGCCAGGAATGGGCTTAGGCACTTCACACACGTCATCTTATGTAATATTTGTAATTCTTTGAAGAGGTACAACCTCAATTTTCCAGCGCAGGAAACTAAGACAGTCAGGCTAATGACTTCCCCAGGGTCACTTGGCTGGTAAATCCTAGAGGGGGAGGGGCATCCCGAAGGCTTGAAACCCCTCTCTTTATGCCAGTGGGTCTCAACCCAGGCTGCCCACTCCAGTCCCCTGGGAGCTTTCTTCCAGGCCCAGGCCTATGACATTAGACCCTCTGGGGTGGGGCCCAGAATGAGAGGCTGTCAGAGCTTCAGGGGTTTCCAGTGGGCAGCCAGGGTTGAAAAGCACCAACCCACAGCCTCAGCCACTACCTGTGTCTCTTAAAAATCCAGATTCCTGCCAGGTCATTTCATCTGGATGTCCCAAATTTGGGACATCCTAAACAGCGCTCCCTCTCCAACAGCCTCGATTTAGAATTCCTTCACCAAAACTCTCCACATAGAAATGCTTGAGTTGTTCTTGACTTCCGCTTTGCTCTGACCACATCCCATAGGCATTAAGTTCTTGATTCCTTCCTGACACCCCTTCAGTCCGACACCCCCTCCCCAGCCACCACACTGCCACCCCACAATTTCCCTCATGGGTTTCTGCAAGAGTCGCCTTATTTTTTGCCCGTCACCAGAAAGCTTCTACGCGCTGATATTAGGGTGATCTGTCTAAAATGCCTAACAGCCTTCAGTTGCTTCCATTGACTTCAGGAAAAGTATCCCAACTCCTCTCGTGTCTCGTGCCTTGCGCTGAGAGACCAGTCCTCTCCTGCTGTGTTATTTCTGGCGGCCTGCAGTGTTAAAGTACTCGTAGTTTTCCCTCCAAGCACTCAATGCCCTGGGCCCGTCTGCCTCTGCACAGGCAGTTTCTCATGCTTACAATGCCCTTTCCTGGGTAACTCCAATTCATCCTTCAACACCCTATTCAGAGGCACTGTCTTCCAGGGGTCCCCTTAGATCACCTCTGCCCAACAGGCTGGTTTAGGTATCTTTCTACCCTTTCTTATTTTTTTTCTTTTTGAGACGGAGTTTCGCTCTTGTTGCCCAGACTGGAGCGCGAAGGCACAATCTCGGCTCACCGCATCCTCTGCCTCCTGGGTTCAAGCGATTCTCCAGCCTCAGCCTCCTGAGTAGCTGGGATTGCAGGCATCCACCACCACACCTGGCTAATTTTGTATTTTTAGTAGAGATGGGGTTTCTCCGTATTGGTCAGGCTGGTCTCGAACTCCCGACCTCAGGTGATTTGCCAGCCTCGCCCTCCCAAAGTGCTGGGATGACAGGTGTGAGCCACTGTGCGCAGCCTCTTTCTACCCTTTCTACGTGCCACAATTGTAGCGCTTTAAATTAGGTTGTATTTTCCTATCTGGTTGTCTGTCTTCTCCACCGGATTGAGAGCCTCTTGATATTGGGCTTTACCTTACTCATATTTGCACTCCCTGACCCAACATTGCCCAGCATCACATGGCCACACGGCATGCATTTGCCAAATCGAGAAGAGTTAAAAGATGACATAAAGCATGGACTCTGGCCCCAGACTGCAAAAACATAATGCCAGAGGGCCGGGTGCGGTGGCTCACACCTGTAATCCCAGCACTTTGGGAGGCCAAGGAGGGTAGATCACCTGAGGTCAGGAGTTTGAGACCAGCCTGGCCAACATGGTGAAACCCCGTCTTTACTAAAAATACAATAATTAGCCAGGTGTGGTGGTGCATGCCTATAATCCCAGCTACTTGGGAGGCTCAGGCATGAGAATTGTTTGAACCCCAAAGGAGGAGGTTGCAGTGAGCCGAGATCATGCCATTGCACTCCAGGCTGGGTGACAGAGTGAGACTCAGTCTAAAAACAAAACATAATGCCAGAGAATTCAGTAGGATGGCTTGGAGAAAGGAGAGGAAAGGTGGGAGTCATCGGAAAAGATTCTAGTATCCTGGGTAAGAAGTTGTAAGCTTAGAATGAAAGTTTACGCTGTAGGGCCAGGCGCGGTGGCTCACACCTGTAACCCCAGCACTTGGGGAGAACAAGGTGGAGTGTTGCTTGAGGCCAGCAGCTTAAGACCAGGCAGGCGACATAGGAAGACCCTGTTTCTAAAACATAAAAATTAAAATATTTTAAAAAAAAGAGAGCTCAGGACATAGAAACGGGGAGGAAGACATGATCCTAAAAGCAGCAAGAAAGGCAAAACTTATGATCACAAATTATTTTCTGGTAAAGGTAGGGACATTTTTAGACAACCTCCTGCATGCATCCAAATACATTTTTTAAAAACCCAACTACCTACAAAGTTATATCAGGGGAATACCTGGTTATAGGTTCTTGAACTATTTTTAGTGAGAAGCTAAGTGTCTATATCTGAAACTACAGTAACACTAACGTAAAGGTATTTATCATATTTGTGACAAATATGGTCTTCTATGTCCTGGAGAAATCCCCATATTATGAATTCTCCTCTTGAAGGTAGAAGCTACAATTCAGTGTCCAGCCTCCCTAGAAGCTAGAGCAAAGGAATTGACCTAGGCTCTGTCAGTCAGACTTTTATTTGGAAGAAGACAGTATAAGAAAGGAGAGCTGTGTGGAATCTCTTCCTCGAAGGAGTGGTGTGTTGTGGTGGAGAGAAATCCAGCTTTCAGAATAGCAGTGGCAGAGATTCTCATCCAGTCCTCCATTGCTCAGTGTTAGGGGTGTGAATGCAGGGTCAGCGCCCAGGTGTGATGGGCCATGCCTGAGAGAAGTCCTGTGGGGTGAATGGATATTTTCCTGGCTTCATAGCCGCCGGGACGAATTCTTTGACTCTCCCTGAAATACTGTGAGCTATCAAGTACCCTTTAGTAAACTTCTTTTCTTTTCTTTTTTTTTTGAGACAAAGTTTCACTCTTGACTCCCAGGCTGGAGTACAATGGCACGATCTCGGCTCGCCATAACCTCCGCCTCCCAGGTTCAAGCGATTCTCCTGTCTCAGCCTCCTGAGTAGCTGGGATTGCAGGCATGTGCCACCACGCCCAGCTAATTTTGTATTTTTAGTAGAGATGGGGTTTCTCCATGTTGGTCAGGCTGGCCTTGAACTCCCGACCTCAGGTGATCCGCCCGCCTCGGCCTTCCAAAGGGCTGGGATTACAGGCGTGAGCCACCGCGCCTGGCCAGTAAACTTATTTTCTAAATAAATTTCTGACAGAATCACTAAAGTGGATTCTGTTGCTTGCAACCAAAAACCCTGACTGATATGATTGCTTATATATAAAAGTGTTCAGAAGAATGATGTGATCAAAATAGAAAACAAAAGACAGACTACAGTATAACAAGCAAACACAAATAAAAAGAAAGTAGAGGTCTCAATGCTAGTATCAGACAAGATGGAATTCAGGTCAAAAAACCATTAAATAAGTGCACTTTATAATGCAAATAAGTGTAATTATCAAGAATATATAATTGTATATATGGCTGTTTATGCACCAATAACATAGCAACTTGGTTAATAAAGTGGAAATTACAAGAGATAAAGGGAAAAAGTACAAACTACATTAGTAGACTACTTCTTCTAGTTTGTAACATTAAGTAAGGTAAATCTAACTGATATATATTAAATAAACTGTACCGTGGAAATAGAAAATGTACCTTCTTTTTAAGTGCCCATGTTACATTTGTGAATGACAGATATCCCAAGAGTATAAATAGTACAGGAGAGATATTCTCTGATCATCATGTAATAAAATTAATAATAAAGCCAGAAAAAAATTCTCCCTTCTACTCAGAAACTAAAAAATCTTTATTTTCATATTGAAATGTTTATAATAAGATGATAAGATATCTAGGATTTGGAGTAAGATGAACCAAGATTCATCATATATTGGTAATCATTGAGCTGTGTAATGGGTATATAGAAATCCTTTATCCTATTTCTATACTTTTCTTTATGTTTAGAATTTTCAATTAAAAAAATTTAAAACCATTTTATCAAATACTCTTTTTTTTAACAGGGAGTCTCACTTTGCCACCCAGGCTGGAGTACAGTGGTGAGATCGCAGCTCACTGCAACCTCTGCCTCCCAGGTTCAGGCAATTCTCCTGTCTCAGCCTCCCAAGAAGATGGGATTACAGGTGCCTGCCACCACACTCAGCTAATTTTTGTGTTTTTAGTAGAGACAGGGTTTTGCCAGACTGGTCTCGAACTCCTGACCTCCAGTGATCCACCCACTTTGGCCTCCCAAAGTGTTGGGATTACAGGCGTGCGCCATGGCACCCAGCCCAAATACTCTTGATATAAAGAAGATATAGATATCAAAATTGTAAAATTTCTAGAAAACAGCAGTTATGAAACCTATAAAAAATAAAGCAGAGCTCATGGGAGATTTTAGTCTTAAGTATTTAAGTATTTAAATCAATCCAGAAAGAAATGGAAAAAAAAGTGAATTAGTATCCAACTAAAAAAATTAAGAAAAGAAAAAGGTACAATAAAATAAACCAAGAAAAGAGGGGACACAATAAACATAGATAAAAGCAGAAATTACTGAATTAGAAAATAGGAAAAGGTAGTGCCAAATCTAAAAGCTGCTTCTTTAGTACAAAATAAATCGCTAAATGACCAGAACTAACTGGATCACAGGCTTATTAAAATAATGCTAGAATGCATGACTTTTTACCCAGAAATGTTTGCAGCGATTGCCCAGTTAGACCATAAACTTGATTATACAGTTGTTAATAGCAGAGGCAGACCCGACTCAGTACTCACGCAGGAGGGAAAGTATTTTGAAAAAGAAATTCGGAAAAGATAAAATGAAGCTGTTGCACCATAACTAATTTTCACAGTTAATTTCTGCCTAAAATTGAGATGTGCCCATAGGCAGAATATTTTTCTTTCTGCTTATTATTTGGGCCTGGATGACCTCTCTTAGTTCTTGCTTCTACATACCAGAACCAGGTACAAGTAGCACGTACAGCCTCCTGTAAGCCATGGCTTACCTCAATTTCAGCACTAAAGTATTAGGTTGGTGCAAAAGTAATTGTGGTTGTTGCCATTGAGGATTAGAAATCATTCTACTATAAAGACACATGCACACGTTTGTTTATTGCAGCACTGTTCACAATAGCAAAAACTTGGAACCAACCCAAATGCTCATCAATGATAGACTGAAAAAGAAAATGTGGCACATATACACCATGGAATACTTTGCAGCCATAAAAAAGGATGAGTTCATGTCCTTTGCAGGGATATGAATGAAGTTGGAAACCATCATTCTCAGCAAACTAACACAAGAACAGAAAACCAAACATTGCATGTTCTCACTCATAAGTGGGAGTTGAACAATGAGAACACATGGGCACAGGGAGGGGAACATCACACACCGGGGCCTGTCAGGGGGTGGGAGACAAGGGGAGGGATAGCATTAGGAGAAATGCCTACTGTAGATGATGGGTTGATGGGTGCAGCAAACCACCATGGCACATGTGTACCTATGTAACAAACCTGCACGTTCTGCATATGTATCCCAGAACTTAAAGTATAATAATCATAAAAAACCACAATTACTTTTGCACCAAACTAATACTTTTTTTCATAAATTTCTAGCTAGCAACTGGCATCACGTCCCCACTGTCTCCAGCCCCTCGACTGCTGTTCCCTCTCTTTCTGCCTGTGCTTCCTCTCCCCAGCTCAACGTGGCTCTGTTGCGGTCACCTTGCTGCATCTCGCCTCTTTCCCTCCACGGCTTGGATCTATTATCCCCCGGAAGTACTCCACCTGTGGGAGTCTATCTGCCTCTCTGCCATGATCCAGTCTCTCCCAGACCTTTCAGCTCCCTCATTAAATATTGAACAAAAAATTAATGAGCACCTGGTGTGTAGGAGGGACTGTGCAATCGACTGCGATACAGTGAAGAGTCACACAGACATGGCCCCTTCTCACAGAGACCTGCACCTGGGGCAGAGCACAGCGATCCAATAATGACTTAACTAAAGGCTTAGTTACAACCAAGGCAAGTGCCGTGAAGAAAGCACCGCTTCACATCCCCCACATCTTCCAGGTCTGGTGAGTCACTTCCTATGTTTGCTTTTGTGCTTTCTAGCCCAGACCCCACAGAACAGCAATTCCAACACTCTCTTACCAGCTCCCTCCACTCCATTGCTCCTTGTTCTTTGGCAAACCACCAAGCATGGAGTAAATTCATTTATTATTGTGTATTTTGAGATAGGATCTCCCTATGTTGCCCAGGCTGGATTTGAACTCTTGGGCTCAAGCAATCCTCCTGCCTTGGCCTCCTGAGTAGCTGGGACTACAGGTGTGAGCCACCATACTTAGCAACATGGAGTAAATTCAGATTGACACCTTCCTTCTTTACACCAGGAACCTGAATGATGCTGATGAACCACACTTCAGCGGGAATGGGAGCTCCAGTGCTTTGATGCATCCAACCCCAACTGCACTGCACACTTTTTTTTTTTTTTTTTTTTTTGAGACGGAGTCTCACTCTGTCACCCAGGCTAGAGTGCCATGGTGTGATCTCCGCTCACTGCAGCCTCTGCCTCCCGGGTTCAAGTTCTCCTGCTACAACCTCTCGAGTAGCTGGGATTACAGACACACGTCACCACGCCCAGCTCATTTTTGTATTTTTAGTCAAGACGGGGTTTCACCATATTGGTCAGGCTAGTCTCGAACTCCTGACCTCAGGTGATCTTCGCACCTCGGCCTCCCAAAGTGCTGGGATTACAGGCGTGGGCCACCGCGCCCGGCCTGCACTGCCCACTTCTTAGCAATGTTCACACACACACTCCTCGTCTCCACAGTGGCTGCTCCACACTGCTCAGTACTGTCTCCAGATGATCTCACCCTCATTTCACAAGGTGCCTTTGTGACTTACTTCGTAAAGAAAATAATCACCGCCATCAGGAACTCTCCTCTCTTGCTCCACCCACTCACCTGCCTACATGATATTCCTTCTCACCTCCTTCTCCCATCGCTCTGATAAGGGCCCCTTCTGTCTTTAAGGTGAATTTCTCCTCCCGCTGCCTCCTGCCCTGACCCTGTGCTCTGGGTCCCATTTAATTTCCGCTGCTAAGAATTGGTTCCGTTAGTCACGCATCTTTTTCCATGTCATCCTTCTCTGTCCCTCATTGGTCCCTTCCCCTTAGCATACAAACACACCCAGCATTTTCACATCCTGAAACAGACAACAATAAAATTCCCTTTCTCTTGCCTCTGTTTTTCCTTCTAGCTCTCTATTTCCCTCTGATTACTTAGCCAAGCACCTGGCAAGAATGCGCTCCAGGGACTCTGAATGTTCCCAACACAATGACAAGTGTTTGAGGTGACGGATCTGCTAATTGCCCGATTTGATCATTGCACATATGTGCATGTACCAAACTATCACACTGTACCCCATAAATATGTGTAATTATCATGTGTCAATTAAAAATAATAGTAAAAGAAAAAAAGGCCAGGCACAGTGGTGCACACCTGTAATTCTAGCACTTTGGGAGTCCGAGGAGGGTGGATCATGAGGTCAGGAGTTCTACACCATCCTGGCCAACATGGTGAAACCCCATCTCTACTAAAAATACAAAACTTAGCCGGGCATGGTGGCAGGTGCCTGTAGTCACAGCTACTTAGGAGGCCGAGGCAGGAGAATCACTTGAACCTGGAAGGCAGAGGTTGCAATGAGCCGAGATCGTGCCACTGCATTCCAGCCTGGTGACAGAGCGAGACTCCATCTAAAAAAAAAAAAAAAAAAAAGGAGGGTTCCATTCTCCGTCTCCACTCACTGTGCCCACCCCTCTTCTGCTACAACCCCTGCTGAAATCGTTGGTTTCCATTTTCACCAGACCAGTGAAAGTATCCCGTACGTCTCTGTGGTCAAATCCAGGGGCCTTCTGACTTCTTTTGGCACTTGGTACAGGTGAGTCCCTCCTTGCTGGAACTCCTTACTCTCTTGGTTTTCATAACACCACTTCCCTGGTCTTTGTAGTATTTCTGGCCTCTTCTCAACCTCTTTTGTGAATTTTTGGTTTTGCCTCTGCCGTCTTTTATGTCTGTATCCCCGGGATTCTGACCTTGCTATCAAGGTTCTTTGTCTACTCTTTCTACTCAGCTTGAGTGATTTTGCTCACAACCAGGTTTTCAGCTGTCACCCCCCTGCTCTTTGTGCCAAGTTCTCTCGCCCATTCTTTCTCTGGAGAGCTTCCTCCTGACCTCCAGACATGCTCCCCGACTTGGCTATACCCTTGGCAGATCCGTCACGCTCAGCACTTCGGGCCTGCATCTGTCTTCTTCCTCTCCACACCTCGGGACACGCCAGGATTTCTGTCCTGCGCTTCACATCTCAGTGGATTGCAACACTGCAGGCAACTGCCCAGAGAGCAAAGCGTTATTGCAGGGGCCTTCTGTCCCCAACTTACCAACACCGCTGACACTTTCTCTGAAATATTTTCACCCCTGCCCTCTAAGCAGCCTCTCTCCCCACCCCAGTCGTGCTGCCAAAACCTAGGTTCAGATGCAGAGAGGCCGTGGGTAAATTTCCAGCCTCCTGCTTCCATCCTCTCCCCATCTACGCTGGCTTTCAAAAAAATCTGAACAGATCTTTGTGTCCCACAGATAGGATCATGCTTTCCTCAGCAGAACTTGTCCTGAGCTCCCCGTGGGCTATAGGACAAAGCCTAGTGTCTTTTCCCTGAAGCCAAGGCCCTTCATTGAGGTTCCCACTGCGGTGTCCTCGATCCTGCGATCTATGCTCCTGTAGCTCGGACTTGCTTGCCACACTCTCTACTGAAGGCACCCCTCTTCCATTTGTCCTTCTAGCAGATGCTTCCTCTTCCAAAGGACGCAGCTCCGATATGCCTTCTGGGAGGCACCACAGAAATGCTTGCCACGCGTCTCCCACTGCCCTTCCTTCTCGACTTCACTGCAGGAATCGCCCTGCAGTGGCACCACTTCTTCTCAAGTCTGACAGTAAGCCCCTGCAGACCAGATGCCACATCTTCCTACAGGTACGTCCCAAGTTTCTAAAGCAGTGCCTAGTAATGCCCAGTAGATGTTCGCTGGGATGATCTTGATGCCGCCCAAACTCCTTGTTAGTTGCTGCCTCTTTCTCTGTTGCAAACACAGCTTCCATGTCGGGATTGCTGAGGGGCTGCCCCACCTCACAGACGTGCTTTCTCTTCCTTTTCCTTTCTTCACCATGGAGGTGTCCCTTCTCCAGTCTCTCTGTGGGGAGAAAATGCTCTCTCGTGTCATATCTGAAATTTTTCTTCCTTCTATGTCCTCTTGACACCTGGCTTGTTCTGTGAAAATGTCCTCTGAAGTCCCCAGCCCAGCCCAGCTCTGTGGTGGGGCAAAGGGGGAGCCTGGTACCAGGGTCATGGGAGCTCTGTGCCCTGGTGTGCCCCCTTGCTGGGTTCATCTCAACTAATGAGCTTTTTGTATCCCTGTGCCAACTCTTGGGCTATTTCCTTTTCTAGTCTTGGTTTTGAGTTTCTTCTTCTGACATTTAATTACCAGGAAGAAAAGTGGGAGGGATGTATTTTCTCAGAGAACTCCATGATTGTAAAATCATGGTGCCTGGTGTCAGGGGTGTGGCACCCACAGGGACACGGCTGGGTGCTTCTGTAGTTCATTCTTGCTTCCCCGTCACACTGGCCTTCTCTGCAGAGGTCAGTGCCCTCCTACAGACCCCCTGCCCAACTCTCCCAGCCTCTTGCTTTTTATCTCAATCAGGCTAGAGAAAAATATTCCAATCTCCAAATTGGGACCCTCAACAAAGGAGGTTTTATTCTTTGTGAAATTTGTTTGCATAATAAGCCTTAATAAGCCTTACAATTATGTGGCATTTAAGTGAGATCTATAATAATTTTATAGAAAAAGCATAAATGATACTACATTGGAACTGTTTGAGAGAATATGGACTGTAAGTGTGCTGAGGCAAGTAAAACCACTGCAGAAAAAGGATTTAAAAGCAGGGAGAAATAAAACACTCTATTTTAGCCATATTTTCCAGTAAGAGACGTTCCAAAGCCTACTTCAATCAAAACTGCTTTTGTATTAGTCAAGAGTGTTGGCATGTAAAATCGATCGTTTAAAATAGTTCCCAAATACACTAGAAAGGGAGAAATGACAAGGTCCATGAGAGGATTCCTGTGCTGTCACTAAGTATGCGTGCCTGGGAAGTCCAGGCAAGGGCATGTTATAGGTGAATTGTGTCCTTCGGAAGGATACATCGACGTCCTGTCCCCGAGAACTAACCTGGAAAGTACAGTCATTGCAGATGTGATTTGTTAGGACAAGGTCATGCTGGACAGGGTGGACCCCTCATCCAATATGACCAGAGTCCTCACAAGAAGACGGTGTGAGGACACAGAGGACACCATGTGACAGCAAAGGCAGAGGCTGAGTTTCGCCATCGCCAGCCGAGATCACCAAGGGCTGCAGCCACACAGAAGCTGAACGACGGGGACTGGTGAGAGCGTGGCCCTGCCGCACCTCAATTTTGTACCTGCAGCATCCAGCACTGTCAGTGAACACGTCTGTAGTCTGAGCCAGTTTGTGGCAATATGCTACAGCAGTCCTGAGAAACTAACAGGCAGGAGATGAATGTCCAAGGCTGTGCATTTCTTCGAAGGGTGAAACCTGGCTGCTGTGTAGCCTCGTTCACCATATCATCCGGGTTAACACTCCGGTAGTTCGGCTTGCCATATGAAGGAAGCATTAGTAAAAACGAATGCGGGATGGCTCCGCGCTGAGATGGGACAAATTGTTTGTACCTTGTGGTGAATTCATACATAAAATTATTGGCCTTTTGCCAGCAACACTACCCTGTAATTAGGTGTCTTTCATTTGTGAAAGGGTGTGGCGAATGTTGGTTTAATGTTGGTCAGTTTAATAAAAACCGATTTGCCAAGATTTAATTCTGCAGAAATAAAATTTGCCTGATGATAAATTCATCAAATTTACCGCATTTGTTGACTTACTAAATTTATCATTCATGTTGAGTCACTTTACCGGCAAACAGAGCTCTGGAAAGAGTTAATTCATTTCCAGTTTTGTTGGTGTTATCTGGCAGTATTTAAGTAAGGTTCAATTTCTCGAAGGCTGGCACTTGAGGGTAATATAGTCCTCTATGAATGAATATATGTAGAATCCAATAATGCATATTTTACCGTCAGAAACCCCAGTTTCAGGATTTTATATGAACATTTTTTTCTGTTAGAATATTAATTTTTGCTTGACAAGCTTTTCTGCAGATAGTGGTTATAAGATTCTTTTTCCAACTTCTCAAATACTCCATCGACCTTCGCTGGTGATTTCTGGCCATTAGTAGCCCAAATATTAGCACATGTTAGAGTCATTCCTGTCACTTCCTAGTTTGTTTCTTACTCTATCCGTATTTTAACTTTTAAAGCACTATTTTACTATCTTTTATTCTTCACATTTTTGTTGTTATGGTATAGGCATATTACATTACTACAGTCTTTTGTAGTAATACCTTAGGTCATCGCCACCTCGAAAGGTTTTATCTCTTCACACTGAATCTTTCTCCAAACTGCCACCAAGCCTGTGTATCCTTAATGCTTTCTGTTAGAGTTCACAATGTGAGCACTTCTTTAAATCTAGGTGCTTATAAAAACGCTGAATAGGCCCAGTGTGGTGGCTCACACCTGTAACCCCAGCACTTTGGGAGGGTGAGGCAAGAAAGATTACTTGAGGTCAGGGGTTGGATACCAGCCTGGCCAACATGGGCAAACCTGACTCTACCGAAAAATACAAAAATTAGCCAGGTGTGGTGTGTGTGCCTGTGGTACCAGCTACTCAGGAGGCTCAGGTGGGAGAGTCACTTGAACCTGGGAGGCAGAAGTTGCTGTGAGCCAACATCGCGCCAGAGTGAGACCCTGTCTCAAAAAGAAAAACAAAACGCAAAACACTTAATAAACAAATATAGCAGTTGATAAATTTAACAATGCCTTGTGCTGCTTTCGATGGTTTCAACAGCCTGAGTCTATTTTATAGTTTTAGTTATAATTTAGTAATTTAGTTCTAATTTAGAAGTGACGGTTTTGCAGCAGCCTCTGTGTAGCCTGCTCATTGAATGTCAGTTTCCTGTGTTTCACATTTCAGATTCTGTGAGTTCTCTTTTGCATAAAACATAAGGAAAATATTCATCCAATAGAATAGCTTAACAAATCTGTGGATCGGGGGAAATAAAAAGGCAATTGACTAAGTTGCAAATATGTCATTGGAAGAAAAAAATGCAACTTGTCATTTATGACGTCATTGTCACTTCCACATAGCCTGCCCTGACACTTCGTAATCTAACCCCTAATACTTCACTGTCAAATCTGAGGCGCAGATAGTGATTTCATCTGAAATGTTAAAGTACATCTCAAGTCAGAATGAATTCCTTACAGGCCAAGGCATCTGAAGATGGTGTCTCTGGCTTAGTTGCTCTTTTGTTTGTTTAAGATAGGATATTGGGTGACATTTGATTCAGATAATCGGGTCAGAACTCAGCTCTGTGATGTCCTGTGCAGCTCCGGTCTCCTGTGACTTCCCAACGCAGGTGCTGGAGAGGAGGGCGTAGCCTCCATGTAGCCCTCAGTGAACGACAGACCCGAGGCATCCACCGATGCTCATTAAAGTGGTTTCCAAGCGTTCCAGAATATGTGGGAGAAAATATACCCTTGGAAATGTTGAAATGTTTTATAAGCAAGCACACCCAGTTCCTGGGCAGCTCCAACTTGCTTGGCTCTCATTTGCCCGACGGCTCAGCTGCAATGCTGCCAAGGAAAACAGTCATTGAAAGTCACACAGGTAAGGTGTGGTGTCACAAATCAGTCACCCCCTGCTTCTTGCCACAGGGACAAATTGATGACATTGCAGGAGACACAGATATCCTCATCTCTGAGTGGAAGACTGATGTGGCTCCACTCCCTCCATATGAAGCAGTAACCGAGGACAATGCTGGGAGCCGACCTCTGGGTGGTTCCCAGAATGTGGGGTGACCCAGCTGCATACATAAGCCTCTCACACCACCCCAGGCTCCCTGTCACCAGCACTCATCTGGGCGGCACAACCTTCTCAGAGTGGACTGGGATGTTCTCATCATACTGCATGCATTCATTTTCTTTTGCTGCTGTAGCAAATTACACAGATTTGGTGGCTTCAAATGACACAAATTTATTCAGAAGTCCAAAATCAGTTTCATGAAGTGAAAGTAGAAGTGTTGGCAGGGCTGGCCTCCTCTGAAGGCCCCAGGGGAGAATCGCTTTGCCCTTTCAGCTTCTAGCAGTCACCCGGATTCCTGGACTTGTGACCCCTTCCTCTGCCTTCACACTGTCCCTCCAGTCTCTGTTACCATCATCACAGTCCCTACTCCTGTTCTGCGGTCAGATCTCCCCCACCTCCTCACAAGGACACTTGTGAGGACACTGGGCCCATCTGGGTAATCAGGAGCATCTCCGCCTCTCAAAACCCTCAACTTCATCACATCTGCAAAGTCTCTTTGGCCATATAAGGTGACATGTACAGATTCTGGGGATGAGGGCATGGATATCTTTAGGGGCTGTACTCAGCCTTGCATGCTGGGCCAGGGTGTGCACTCACCATTGATGAAAGCTCAGTTTATCACTCGCCATTCCGAAAACACGTAAAGCCAGGGGAGGGCTGGGGGAGATCCTCCTTCACTGGGGCTTGCAGGGACCATGCAACCATCTTGGGTGGAAATAGGTCTTTCAAGGCTGTTGCTGCTACTCTTGCAAAACACACACACGCATGCACACATGCATGCACACTCACACACGCACGCACACACACATGCACACATGCTCATACACACACTCATGGACACACACACTCACATGCACACTCACACTCACACACACGTGCCACACCCACACTCAAATGCAAATGCACTAACACACACTCACATGCACACTCCACATGCTCACACACTCAAATGCACTCACATTCACATGCACATACACTCACACACACACTCATCCACACACTTTCACACACATTCATGCACTCACACTCACACACATTCACATGCACACATACAGACATCAATGCACACTCACACTTACATGCACACACTCACATGCACTCACACACACGCACACACACACTCACATGCACACACTCACACACTCACATGCACACACACACTCACATGGACACACACCCTCTCACACACACACACACGCACACACACATGCACACTTTCTTATCTCTAGTAAGTCTGTCTCGCTGGTTACATTTCATGCCAGTTTATTTTCTCCAGTAAAAACCCCAGGCTCTGTCACTAGGGCTGGTCTGATTCGAAGGCCTTCACCAACCTCAGTGCCATGTAGAAGGGAGAGCACTGGGAATGACAGCAGGCACTGGATTGTAGCCCTGTTTCTGCCATTCATAGTTTAACCTTGGCTAAGCCACTTCATTTCTCCAGGCCCAGATTCAATGCCCCAGTATGAGTTGGATTAGAGCTGGATTTCCCCAGAATGTGGGGTATAGCATAACAGCTGCTCCTTGGAAAGAAAGGGTATCTTGACCAAATACGCTGGGACACTGTTTCAGCGTGTATATACCTCCATCCCTCTTGGAGAGTCATAATGCACATAAACTTGACAAAGGCTCTGAGAAGTCCTATGTAAATGCAGTTGGGTAACTCTTTAACCTAGTATTTTGTAAACGTTTAAAAATCACAGAACACCCTCACTTGTTTTTTTCTTTTTAAATACTGAAGAGCAGACTTTGAGAAATGCTCATCATGGTGGTCTCTAAGGAAATCAGGATTCCTGCCCCATTACCTTGAGGGTGACTTTTGAAATTGAGATGTTTTGCCAACAAGCTGACTCCTGAGAAAGGCAGAAAATGTCCTATGTTGCCTTACCTGGCCTCTTGGAGGCCTTGTTCATCATCATTAATCTTAAGGTGCCAGGCTTGCCAGCTGGAATCCATGAGCCAGCCCTGATAGTGAGACGCCCACATTATAGAGGCCCTTCTCCCTGCCATCCTCCCGTAAAAACTCATTTTCATTCCCTAAGGATTTCTTCATTGTCTTCTAGGAGCTTAGGCCTGGGGATGGGGACAACAGAAAGACCTTGAGAAACTTAATGTTTCTGTTGAGGAAATGACCATCTCCCCACAAGCCAGGGAAAGGAAAAGGAACAAGCAGGCACTGAGCCTTGGCCAGGAGAGGGCTGTGCTCCCTTCATTTTAGTTGAGCCTTGTGAACATCTTCTAAGGTAAAGGTTACTCTTCCCTTTCGAAGACAAAAGCCCAAGGCAGAGAGAAGTTAAGTCACTTGTCCAAGGCCACTTGCTTAACTTGTGGGAGAATCAGGATTCAGCATTACTCAGGTGAGGTATAAGAAGGCATGGCACATACAGGTAGAGAGGGCCAGACCCAGGGGAAGAAGGAAGGTGCACACCAGGCTGGAGGAATCTGGGGTTGTGGGGAGAGCCATGGCTGGGAGACAAGATAACATCCAAGTTCAAGTCCTGGGTCTGTGCTGTTAGCCTTTCTGGTTTTCTCAAGTGAGGAGACTGGAAACGACTCTCTTCTAGCTGTGACGTTAATGAATTCACTTCTAGTTAGGGGGTGAGACTTGAGCAGGTCTGGGAAAGAGATTAGAAGGCAGAGGCAAGCAGTGACAAAAACCAGAACGTGAAGAAAAGCTTGTGTGCACCCAGAAAAATATTCATTCAGTGCTATCTGGCAGACACCATGCTTGGACCTGTGGGTATCATAGGGAACAAAACAGAGCCAAGCCCTGATCTTCATGAAGGTTACACACTTGAGGGGAGACACACGAAAAAATGAAAATATTAGAAGGTGATGAGTGTCAAGGAAAAAAATAATGCAAAGGAAAAGGAACCAGGAGTGGGATTCTATCCTAGATAGGATGGTCAGGGAAGGCCTCCAGTGAAGGTGATATGTGAGCAGAAACTTGAAGATGACTGAGAAGTGGATGGGGTAGATTCTGGAGTATTCTGAGCAGAGGAGCAGCCTGTGTGTAGGTGCTGAGGTGCGTAGACGCTGTGGCTGCCATCTTCAGGGAGGGACAAGTAGGAGAGTGAAGAAATGAGGCTAGGAATGTTGACCTCTTTCAGGTGAGGGAGGAGGAGAGTGAAGAGATGAGGCTGGGAATGTTGAGCTCTTTCAGGTGAGGGAGCAGGAGAGTGAAGAGATGAGGCTGGGGATGTTGAGCTCTTTCAGGTGAGGGAGCAGGAGAGCGAAGAGATGAGGCTGGAAATGTTGAGCTCTTTCAGGTGAGGGAGGAGGAGAGCGAAGAGATGAGGCTGGGAATGTTGACCTCCTTCAGTGTGCAAAAACTTGGGGAAAAAAGTTCAGTGGCATTCTATTTGTTGGATAAAAATATTAGAAATTTTAAAATAAAATGTTTTGTGACTTAGTCCAAAATTCTAGAGGACACGGGCCTTTGTCCTTGGTTAGACTCTGTGTCCAAGAAACAAATAGCATCCCAAGAATCAACTGTCCGTCTCCCTGGGGACCTAGGTACCACATCTCTGTTCTGCTTTCTCAAGGATATCCAAGGCTCTGCTCATGACTGAAGTATGCACAGACAATGGTTGGTAACATTTGTCACATTTTTACATTGCTTTACATGACTTTTGTCAACATGAAAGTGGAAACCAGACTCTTACCATCACATGAGTTGGGTTGTAAAAGTCATGGGTTTCTTGTTCTTTAGAATGGCTTTTCCTAGCAGTGGACTCCTCTGACTTTACAACCAATGGTGTGCTCCTGATTCAATCACTTAAATCACTCTGGGTGTTGGTTTATTGGTCTGTCAGGTGGGTGGGTGTAGACTAGATGATTAGTAAACTTCCTTTATTAAATAGATCTGAAAACCCCTGTTCTACCCTCTCTAGCAAACAACATTCCTTCATCCAGTGTCTGTCTTCTCAGAGGTCAAACTAGTAATTATCCATCCCTTTTGCCTGTGTGTACGACATGCATAATTCATAGGTAGTCTTGCAAAATGGAAACGGAATGTCCATTCCCCAGTCCCCACATGACTAGTGCTCATGCACCAGAAAGTTTACCAGGGACAAATTCTGTTTTTCTTCCACCTCCAGCCCCTCTCATTTCTACCAGCCCCCAAGGCGTCTATATAATAATCAATTGCAAGACTATTTATCACCTGTTTATACAATGTTAGCTCTTGTAGTTCCATAGCCTCATGTGACAGCTAAGGAAACTGAGGCTCAGAGAGGTCGCTGACTTTCCCAAAGCCACACAGACATGCCATGGGGCGGGAACGAAACTGCAGTTTCTGAACACGAGCTGAGATTCCTTCCCCAACCTCTTGTTGCCTCTATTTTGCCAAGTGCTAACTGTGCCCTGCAAATTATAAGATGTCTAAAAATACGTTTTGAGGATGATGATGGAGAACTCAAAGAAGTTTTTTTGTTTTGTTTTTAAATACGCCCTCATAGATCCAGTGCAGTTGAAACAGCGATCAAAGCCAATTTCCCTAGAAACACCAGATCGAAAACACGTGGTGAGGCTCTGATCTGTAGTGCTTCATCCTAAACAATACATTTTACAATCCCTGAAAAATAAAGAAAAAGGAAGGACTCAAAAGAACATTCTGGGCCTGTCACGGTTGCTTTTCATTCCTTTCATCACTAGGTGTCCCCTTGGTTAGCAAACCCCATCTGGAGGGCTGCGTCCCTGCACATCCTTCCTGGAGGGCAGGTGCGGGGAAGAGTCATCCGCAGTGGGAAGCTTCCTGCCCGGTGGGCCGGGCAGGGGCGGGGCTTCCTGAAGGGGCGGGGCTTGTGTGCTGGCAGAGCCGCTCGTCTGACACAGAGGAAGAGCCATCCTTGAGCTAAGAGGACTGGCTGTAATTAGCATGGAGAGATTAAATATGAAAGGAACACTGTCAAAAACCCATTTCCACCACAGGAAATGAGCGTGGCCTAGAATAGATGCAGAGCATGATTAAACTGCAGGACGGGCCCGGGAGGGAGGGTGAGCCGGCACACATCTCCTGGGAGCCGCCCCAGACCTATGCTTGGGACCACTGCTGAGTCAAATCCATGAAGGCGGTTCTCTGCAGATGATGCGGAGAAACAGGATGCTAGGCGTCTTTGTGAGTGGGCTCCTACTGTAACGATCCAAAGCCATTTTCAATACTTAATGTCTGGTTTCTAGGGCCCCATGGGAGCCACAGCTCTGGGTACCCCCACTACTAGCGCACACTTAATCATCAGTCTGTTGTCTGGATTCCTGCCCTTTAGGAACTCAGGGTCTGGTGGGAGGCACTCACACTCGTGGAGAAATAAAAACCTGTGCAAGGGCTTTAAGAGCTGTGGCTGCTGGGGGAAAGAGATGTGGCTGTGTTGGGGAAACTTTCCTGGAGGGCCTCGAAGGATGAGTGAGCCTGCCAGCTGGATAAAGGGAGGCATGCTAGCATCGGGCACAGAGTGCGAAGGGTGCCGCATGCACGCCTCGGAGAGCGGCTGGAGGGCTGGCAGCCGGGAGGCTGGTGGGAGAAGAGCTGCACAGTTAGCCTGCAGGTCAGACACTGAGGGCTGCAGGGTTTGAATGGATCCTTTGATAGCCTTAAACAGACTGGTCTCAGGAAGGCAACCCTGGGGCAGAGTGAAGGGCAGGAGAGGTGGAGGCTGGAGGCAAGGAGGCCTGTTGGTGGAGGGCTGCAGTAAGCTCAGGGAGGAGGTGGAAGCCTCAGAGACAGGCGGGCAGGACGCCCAAGTGGTATTTCTGACCCAGTGTCTATGGGTTTTGGGACCAGCTGGCTGGGGATGGAGGAGGACAGGGAGGAGTGATGACTCTCAGCTCGCCAGTTTGGGAGACTGCATGGGTGCATGTGAGGAAGCTGAGAGTTCTGTGTTGAGGCTTGTGGCCTGGAGGCACACGTGGAAAATTCAGTAGGGATGTCCAGGTTGCTGGAAATGGAGGGGTGGAGCTCAGTCCAACTTGGCGAGAGATTTGTGGATTTTTGGAGGCCGGGGAGTGGCTGAAGCTCTCGAGACAGGTGAAGGTGGCCAGATCACTCAGAGCTTTTAAAGGCTGTGTGAGCTATTTAAAGTCTGAGCTGCCCACCAGATCCTCACACCTCTTTGCAAGTGTAATGAGTGACAGTGACAAGGGTTGAGGTCCAGCTTCTTTTCCCCGCCATAAAGATCCTGCTTCCAGTGCTGACTGAGCCATCCAGGCTCCCACAGAGGCCAAGTCCTGGCAGTAAAGAATGTGGAAACCCATACGGGCAGCGGGCAGACAGCCTGAGAAGGCCAGAGGCGGATGCCAGGTGTGTGCAGATGTTACTTGGAGCACTGACATCAAACCTGCAAAGGGGTCCAAGGTCAGGATTCCTGTTCTCGGGGAGGGTGTAGGGAGCAGGGCAGGAGCTCAGGAGCAGGGGAGGAGGACTGAGGCAGATACTCCAGCATGGGGAGCAAAACAGGACTCTGTTTCCTGGTACTGGGGTATGAGGCAGAAGGCCCAGTGTTCAGAGTAAGGTTTGGGAGAGTCAGAGTAGCCCCGCAGCTGGCTCACTGGATGCTGGCTGCCAAGCTACTTATTGGTCCTTCCATTTCTCCTGCAGTGGGAGGCTAGATTTAGAGTTTTAGACTTGCACTGTCCAATATGATAGCTACTAGCCCCATCTGGATATTTATTTATTCATTTTTTTAGAGACAGGGTCTCGCTCTGTTGCCCAGGTTGGAGTGTAGTGGCATGGTCATAACTCACTGCTGTCTCAACATTTCAGGCTGAAGTGATCCTCCTGCCTCGGCCTCCTGAGTAGCTGGGACTACAGCATGTACCACCACACCCAGTTAATTTTTAAATTATTTTTTAGAGATGGGGTTATTGTTATGTTCCCCAGGTTGGTCTCACATTCTTGGCCTCAAGCAATCCTCCTGCCTCAGCCTTTTAAAGTGCTGGGATTACAGGCTATGAACCACTGTGCCCTATTTCATGTGGCTATTTAAATTTATTTATTTACTTATTTAGAGACTGTGTCTCAGTCTGTCACCCAAGCTGGAGTGCAGTGGCACGATCTCGGCTCACTGCAACTTCTGCTTCCCAGGTTCAAGCGATTCTCCTGTCTCAACCTCCTGAGTAGCTGGGATTACAGGTGTATGCCACCATGACTGGCTAATTTTTGTAATTTTACTAGAGATGGGGTTTCACCATGTTGGCCAGGCTGGTCTCTAGCTCCTGACCTCAAGTGATCTCCCTGCCTCAGCCTCCCAAAGTGCTGGCATTACAGGCATAAGTCACTGCGCTTGGCCTTAAATTTAATTTTTAATTAACAAAACTTTAAAAAAATTAAATTCAGGTTCTCATTTGTACTAACTACATTTCCAGTACTCAGTAGCGACTTGTGGCTAGTGTATGGGACAGCGCAGATGCAGAACAGTTCCCGCCATGGCAGGAAGTTCAGTTGTATCGCGCTGGGCAGTGCTGAGCTCTGGCCTTCAGGGTGGAGTGATGGGAGTCACTGGGGCAGGATATTCCTGACACTTCAGAGGTCAGGAAGCAGAGAGGTCCTATAGTCAGCTGTGTTTTGTGGTGGGATGTAAGAGGCAGCAACAGTACTGCTGTCCCTCGCTTCTGCATAACACTCGTGGTTGCTCTCTTCCATGTGCCAGGATTCCTGGAAGCCTCATGGACACTCCTTTAAAGCACTTCCTCCAAAGAAGGCCTTGTAAAAATTCACGCGTGATTTTAAAATGTTCATGCACTTGGATCCGATGATTCTACTTCTGGAAATGTATCCAAAGGATATACTCATAGATATTCAAATAGAGATCCGTAAGAGGGATATTCTACATTACATGATGATTTTTCTCGGGTCCGATTTAGGTGGGGTATGCTTTACATACAATAAAATGGATCCTTATACTGTAGACAGCTGGATGAATTTTGCCAAATGTATATAGTCATATAACCACCCCCATAATAGAAAAACTTACCATCATTCCAAAAAGTTCACCCATGCTGCCCTTTGTGGTCAGTCCCCTCCTGCAATCCCTAGCCCCTGGCAGCGCTGATCCACTTTGCAGCTTGTAGTTTTGTCTTTTGCGAACGTCACACAGATGGAATTACAGATGTGGCCATCTGCATCTGGCTTCTGCCACTTAGCAAATGTTTTTCGATGCGTCCATGGTATTGCATTCACGGGTGGTTTGTTCCTTTTTTGGTGAGTAGTATTCCAGTGTGTTGTCATGGGTTTGTTGACCCGTTGTCCTATCGGTGGGCCTTTGGGATGTTTCTGGTGTCTGGCAATCAGGAATAAAGCAGCTAAAACATTCATGGGCAGGTCTATGTGGACCACGGGGTGCAGACCTGCAAATGAATGTTGCTCTGCACATGAATGGTTCCAGGAGTCGAATCATTTATATACAGAAGTGAGGGAGGGCAGTACTGTTGCTGCCTCTTACATCCCACCACAAAGCATGAGTGACTGTGGAACCACCCTGGTCAATCCAGCAGGCAAGGGCAGGGGCAGAGCCACCAGACACACAACTCAGTAGACTGTGGGTAAGGAAGCCCCTCAGGACAGCTGGGAATGGAGCAGGCCCCAGAACACAACAGATGTCCCAATATAATACAGAAATGTATAAACGTTCATTGATCAATGGGTGCAAATATGTAGTCAGATAGAAGAAATGAGACATAGCACTCGATAGATCTATAGAGTGACCATACTTGACAATAATCTATTGCACAACTTGAAATAGCTAGAAGAGAATAATTCAAATGTTCCCAGCATAAAGGAAAGATAAATATTTAAGGTGACAGATACCCCAATTCCCTGACTTGACCTTTATACAATATAGCAATGTATCAAAATATCACATATGCCCTGAAAATATGTACAGCTCTTATGTAACACTAAAAAAGATTAAAAGAAGATTTAAAAAATGTTTTAAACTGGAAGCTTTTTATAATGGGCACCTGCTACTTTTCAAATGGGAGACAGCAGCAGTAGAACATTACATTGCACAAGAAAAAACCCATTTTCTGAGAAAGATAAGAACATTCTGGCGAGTCCTGGCTGAAGATATAAGCACTCGTGACTCCATTCATGTTGGCTGTCTCCCAGGACCAGAGGGCAAGGCTACGAGAAGGGCCCAGGGACCTCGGTCTGTGGAAGGTTAGAGACAGAAAGAGGTCGAGAACACTGGGACCTCGGGGAGGGCGGAGCTTGGGGAGGGCTGAGAGCATGAATTCACTTCTTATGTTCTTTCTTGTTGTTTTTTGCATTATAAATATATTTTGCTATCCATGAATATAGCACTTGACATTTACTAAACATTTATAATTCTTCTCATTTTTACTTCCTGAGGCAATTTTAATTGAAAAAAATGTTTCCAGCTTTACTGAGGTATGATTAACAAATACAAATCATGTATATTTAGTGTACACAATGTGATCTTTTGATATATATATACACACACACACATTGTGAATATATACACAATCAAACTAATTAACATATCCATTACCTCCCATAGTTACTGTGTGTGTGTGTGTATGTGTGTGTGTGTGCTGAGAACACTTCAGCTGGTGACTGTAGCTAATAATAATGCATGTGTACTTTAAATTTGCCAAGAGAGCAGATCAAAAGCGTTCCTCTGTTGCCCAGGACAGCCCTGAAGGAGGTTTGAAAGCACGGCCATGCTGCTCCTAACAGAGCCCACATCCATTAGATTCGCTATTTTAAAACTTTTGTTTCTGTAGAGATTTACACCTCACACCTCCCCTAAACACACAGAATTCTTTCAGCTGAAAACTTGAACGATTTACCTAACTCTACTGTTTTCATTCTTATCATTGTATAAACATAATTTTCTCCAGTTGTAATCAACGAGTATGTATCTTTGTTCTTTTCATTCATACACACTTTTCCACATATTGACAGAGTCCACATATGTATTATTTTATTTTATTTTATTTATTTTAATTTGTTTTGGAGACAGAGTCTTAATGTCACCCAGCCTGGAGTGCAGTGGTGCTATCTCAGCTCACTGCAACCTCCACCTCCCAAGCTCAGGTGATCCTCCTGCCTCAGCCTCCCTCCCAAGTAGCTGGGACCAGAGGTATGTGCCACCATGCTCAGCTAATGTTTTGTATTTTTGGTAGAGATAGGGTTTCCTCATGTTGGCCAGGCTGGTCTCAAACTCCTGAGCTCAAGGGATCTTCCTGCCTCAGCCTCCCAAAGTACTGGGATTACAGGAGTAAGCCACCACACCTGGCCTACATATTATTTCAATGACTTTGTATTCTTTCGCAGGTATGGCTGGGCATTTGAATTGTTTACAGATATTTTTGCTATTATGAAAAACATAACTTCAAACTATGCATCTGACAAAGGTCTAAATTAGCATCTATAAGGAACTTAAATTCACAAAAGAAAAAACAACCCCATTAAAAAATGGGCAACGGATATGAACAGACACTTCTCAAAAGAAGACATGCATGCAGGCCAGAAGCATATGAAAGAAAGCTCAACATCACTGACCAATAGAGAAATGCAAATCAAAACCACAATTAGATACCATCTCACACCAGTCAGGATGGCTATTATTAAAAAGTCAAAAAATAACAGATGCTGGCAATGTTGCGGACAAAAGAGAACACTTATACACCGTTGGTGGAAGTGTAAATTAGTTCAATCATTGTGGAAAGCAGTATGGCGAGTCCTCGAAAAGCGAAAAGCAGAACTACCATTCCACCCAGCAGTCCCATTACTGGGTATATACCCAGAGCAATAGAAATCACTCTACTGTAAAAACACATGCATGCACATGTTCGTTGCAGCACTATTCACAATAGCAAAGACATGGAATCAACCTAAATGCCCATCAATGACAGATTGGATAAAGAAAATGTGGCACATATACATCACGGAATATTATGCAGCCATAAGAAAGAATGAGATCATGTCTTTTGCGGGAGCGTGGAAGGAGCTGGAGGCTATCATCCTTAGCAAACTAACACAGGAACAGAATATGAAATACCACATGTTCTCACTTGTAAGTGGGAGCTAAATGATAAGAACTTGTGAACACACAGAAGGAAACAACAGACAATGGGATCTACTCGAAGGGGGAGGGGGGGAAGAGGGAGAGGAGAAGAAAAGAGTACTACTGGGTACTGGACTTAATACCTGGGTGATGAAATGATCTGTACAATAAACCCCCATGACATGTGTTTACCTGTGTAACAAACCTTCACACGTACCCCCAAATCTAAAATAAAAATTAAAGAAAAAAGAAAAGCATAACTTGAAATAATTTAAAAATTGGGCTTGTTCCCATTTTGGTCAATAATAACTATACTCTTTTAAAAACCACTTTAATATGTTTTGTTTCCTATTACAAAACTAAAATATGTTTATTGTAGACGTTTTAGAAAATACAAGCTACTTGGCATGTTTACTTACAGTCTACTTGGGGCACAATTACAGATTCATTTTTTATTTTTTGGTTAACTGTCTGAGACTTGGCTCATTGCAGTTGGGGTCTCCTTTTCCCTCAATTGCATGATAATCCCAGGGCTCGAGAAGCGTGGGTTCTTATTCCAAATGCAAGACACAGAGGATGCCGGGGAGCCTAAGCAGCCCTCTGGGGCCCCGCTGACCTGCTGTCCTGCCCTCTTACTAGCTACAGTGTTGTTGTAGAAAATTGGTGTGGATCAGCCAGGCACGGTGGCTCACTCCTGTAATCCCAGCACTTTGGGAGGCCAAGGCAGGTGGATTATGAAGTCAGGAGTTCGAGACCAGCCTGGCTAACACAGTGAAACCCTGTCTCTACTAAAAATGTAAAAAGTTAGCTGGGCATAGTGGCAGGCACCTGTAGTCCCAGCTACTTGGGAGGCTGAGGCAGGAGAACCATTTGAACCTGGGAGGAGGATGTTGCAGTAAGCTGAGATCACGGCACTGCACTCCAGCCTGGGCAACAGAGCGAGACTCTGTCTCAAAAAAAAAAAAAAAAAGAAAAAAGAAAAAAAAGAAAAGAAAATTGGTGTGGATCCTAGCGCAGAAGTTTCCCACACAAGTCACGGTGATGCCAGCAATCAGGCTTCCAAAGCTACTAGTGTTTTGTTTTTGTTTTTAAGCCTACACTCATAACTTAGCCACGGCTTCCAAAAGAGGGTGCCAAGTCTAGCAGGGAGCCCAGGCTGAGCCACGCCCTGGGTGAGTGTCAGCCATGCCCTGTGGAACTACTGGATCCATTTGCTGAGCTCTCATCACCTGTCTTGACTTCTTCCCCAATGAATTGGAACCATCGCAATTTGTCTAGAATGTTTTAATAAGGTCGATCTTTAAAAGGGAGCCTCAGTGATTCCCTATACAGATTTTCCTTTCCTCCCACCCCACACCCCAGAGCTTTATACACCCAAAAACTCACTACTTCCCAGTTATTCAGCTACAGTTGGATAAGAGACCCAATTCTAACCCATGAGACATCGGATAAAGTTTTCTGTGATTTCTGGGGAAGTTTTTCTTTCTTGATAAAGAGACAGAAGATGCCATCATTCTTTCTTTTTCCCTTTTCCTCTTTAAAGGTAGACGTGGTGTCTGGAGCTACAGTAGCCATTACGTGATCACGAGGTGACAGACACGAGCCAACAGGGAGAGATTTTCACAGAGCCACTGGACCAATATCAATAACCACCTACACCTGACTATGTGTTAGGCTGAAGCCACTCTGAGTTGGGGTTTCTGTTAATTGCGGCTGAACCCATTCTTAACTAATATTTTAATTATTAGAAACGAATTTGCAATAAAAAACTTGTGGTTAAATCTTCGTACATAGTTTTATAGAATATATTCACGTAAGAAAAAGTGGGGGATGTTCTGGGCTGAATTGTGTTCCCTCTGACACACAAATTTATCTGTGGAAGTCCCAACCCCCGGTACTTCAGAATGTAGCCATATTTGGAGATAAATTCTTTAAAGAGTTTATTTAGCTAAGTTAAAATGAGGCCTTTAGGGTGGCCCTAATCTAATATGGCTGGTGTCCTTTTAAGAAGAGGAAATTTAGACACAAATGTGCAACCACACACAGAGGAAAGACTATGTAAAGACACAGCAAGAAGGTGGGCTGGGTGCAGTGGCTCATGCCTGTAATCCTAGCACTTTGAGAGGCCAAGTTGGGTGGATCATTTGAGGTCAGAAGTTCAAGACCAGCCTAGACAACATGGTGAAACCCTGCCTCTACTAAAAATACAAAAATTAGCCAGGCGCAGTGGCACATGCCTGTAATCCCAGCTAATCGGGAGGCTGAGGCAGGAGAATCGCTTGAACCCAGGAGGTGGAGGTTGCAGTGATCAGAGATTATACCACTGCACTCTAGCCTGGGTGACAGAGGGCAACTCCGTTTCAAAAAAAAAAAAAAAAAAGAAGAAGAAGAAGAAGAAGAAGAAGAAGGTGGCCATCCACAAGCCAAGGAAAAGGGCCTTAGAGGAAATCAACATCATGGATGCCTTTTTTTTTCCTTTTTAAGAGACAGGTTCTGCCATCATACCTGACTGCAGCCTTGAACTCCTGGGCTCAAGTGATCCTCCCACCTCAGCCTCCACACCTGGCTAATTTATTTATTTTTATTTTCAAGATGGGGGTCTCACTATGTTGCCCAAGCTGGTCTCAAACTCTTGGCCTCAAGTGATCCTTCTGCCTCAGCCTCCCAGAGTACTGGGATTACAGACATGGGCCATCGCACCTGACTGCTGATACCTTGATCTCAGACTTCTTGCCTCCAGAACTGTAAGAAAATATCTGTTGTCTAAGCCACCCAACCTGTGGTACTGTGTGTGTGTGGCAGCCCTAGCAAACTAATACATGAGACCAAAAATATTTTTCTTATCTGTAAAATAAGAATAATCATATTATAAAGTACTTAGGTGGATTAAATGAAATAATGTATTAAAACATACAGATTGATATGTGATATACAGTAAACGTTTAGTAAATGATGGCTATTACTACCAGGAAACCTGAAGACAAAATTTTCTGGACAGCTCTTTCCTGTCAACTCTTCCAAAAATTAACTGAGGACCTTACTGGCCTCAAAAAGGACCACTGAGTTCAAGAGAGCGGTGACGTTATTGCAGCAGAGTGGGTGCTGTGTGGTAATCAGACCATTTTCTTCTCCTGTGGAGGTGCAGGAAGGATGCCTTTCCCAGCTTCTTCCTCACGCCTCTCGGTGGTACCATGTGGGTCACTCTTGCTGTGGAAGGTGAGCAGGAGTGCCACGCCACTTCCAGTTTGTGGCTGTGTAGATCAGGCGCCTTCTCTGTCTTCTCTCTCTTTTCCACTCACGTGACTAGAGGGAAGGAACTCCAAGATGGTGAAATACCAAGAAGGAAGGAGACCCTGAATGATTTTGGAGGAGGGCCAGGCAGGAAAGCCACCTGACCCACAAGAGCAAGACAGAATCCTAGGCTGAGTGAAGCCATTGAGATTTCAGGATCTATCCTTAGGGCAGTTGCCTGTGCTTACTCTGACTAATACATTCAATGTTCTCCTCTATGAACTCCTGACAATACAACACTATTTCCAGTGAGTGAGGTGTTCAGAGAGAAGGGTGTGTGCAAATTCATGGCTAAGTTTCAATCAATCCGCTATAAATTGATATGGTTTGGGGCAAATGGGAAGAAGAGGATATTCAGTTGTTGTTATTTATATTGTCATGTATAGGATGCTGTATTTCCTTGATTCTCTCTTTGGGCAAAGAGCAGACTCATACTCAGAGGATAAGTCTGAGAGCAGATAGGAAATGAATTCCACAGTCATCTTTACATATTGGTCTCTTTTCAGGCCCAGCCCAGTGAGATTGGATCTGATTGTTTGTTGGTGTCATTTATGTCTGCAATAGATGTCTAAGAATACAGCATAAAGATGCCCAGGTGCTCAGCCCTGCACTGAGCTGGAGAGAGGGCCGAAGGCTCACCTTTCATGCATTGCCATGGACCTCGCAGCCATGGAGCAGGGAGGGGTTGACAACGCCAGGAGCTCAGCCTGACACCTTCCACTCATGTCTCCTTGGACCCTTCCTGTGCTAATTATGATCCTTCTTGGAAATAAAAAACCAAACATTTGATGGCCGATACAGACAATGAAATCCTATCCAGCCTTAAAAAGGAAGAGTATTCTGACACATGCTACAGTGTGGATGAGCCTTGAGGACATCATGCTGAGTGAAATCAGCCAGCTACAAAGGACAAACACTGTGGGATTCCACTCATATGAGGTTCCTAGAAAAGCTGAATTCATAAATACCAAAAACAGAAAGGTGGTTGCCAGGGGCTGGAGGGAGGGAGGGAGAGAGGGAGGGAGGGAGGAATGGGGAGTGAATGGGACAGTTTCAGTTGGGAAGATGAGAAAGCTCTGGAGATGGGTGGTGGTGATGGTAGCACAACAATGTGAACATACTTAACACCACCAAACTGCTCATTTAATAATGGTTAAAATGGTAAAATTTGTGTTAAGTATTGTTTACCATAATAAAACTTAAAAAAAAAAAAAAAAAAAAAACCAGAAACCATTTGCACAGCCTCTCTTACATGGAGGAAGGTGACCTGGAGGGGTAGAGAAACATGGTTAGTGTCATGGGAACACAAAGGAATGTGACAATCCTGTCCTTGAGGAGCTTGCAGGTTGTGGGGGGAGAGATGGATTTGACAACAATAATTGGGAAAACGCAGATGCAGAAGGAGGGAAAGAGGGAGGCAGAATCAGAACTCAGAGGAAGGAGCTGTTGGAGTCTGAGGGCTCAGGGCAGGAATTCTGGAAGAAGAAATGCTTGCCTGGGGCTCCCAAGGTGTATTAGTCTGTTTTTAAACTGCTGATAAAGACATACCTGAAGCTGGGAAATTTACAAAAGAAAGAGGTTTATTGGACATACAGTTCCATGTGGCTAGGGAGGCCTCACAATCATGGTGGAAGGTGAAAGGCACGTCTCACATGGTGGCAGACAAGAGAAGAGAACTTGTGCAGGGAAACTCTCCTTTTAAAAATCATCATATCCTGTGAGAGTTATTCACTATCATGAGAACAGCACAGGAAAGACCAGTCCCTATGATTCAATTACCTCCCACTGGGTGCCTCCCACAACACGTGTGAATCCACAATTAGATTTTGGTGAGGACACAGCCAAACCATATCACATGGTCTGGTGGGATCTTGCATTTTGAAGAGTGGGAGTGAGGCTGAGCTCAGCGAGGTGGGGACCAGAGCAAAACACTTGCTGGGGGCTGGTGCTGAGGCCCTGGAGGAGCAACCTAGGCAGAAGAGTGGGTTCCTAAGGAGAGTGGAGGGAGGTTGTGGTGGCTACAGACCATGGGAGTCCTGACTTTTTTTTTTTTAATGAACTTTCTAATTTTGGAATAAATTTAGAATTACCAAAAAGTTGCAAAGATAATACAGAGAGGTCCCATATACCCCTCAGCCAGTTTCCCCTAGGGTTAAGATCTTACATTACTGTGGTACATTTGTACAACTAATGAGCCAATATTGATATATTCTTAACTAAAGTCCTCATGTTATTAAGATTTCATTAGTTTTCTCTACTGTACTTTTGCAGGATTCCATCCAGAATACCCAACTTGCACCCATCCAAAGTCGCAAAGCTATTCCAGTACACTCCACAATCAGTTTCCCTTATTATTATTAATATCTCATATTAGGGTGGTACATTTGTTACAATTAATGAACCAGTATTGATACATTATCATTAATAAAAGTCCATGCTGGATTCAGATCTCATGAAATTTGTACCTAACACCCCTTTTCTGTTCCAGGACCCCACACTGCATTTAGTTGTCATGCCTCCCTCGACTCCCCTTGATGTGACAGCTTCTCAGACTTCCCTTGATTTTGATGACCCAGACAATTTGAGGAGTCCTGATCAGGGATTTTGTAGTACAATCCTTAATTTGGGTTGATTTGATATTTTTCTCATGATATTTTTCCATTCAGCTCTCACAGGGGTTCTGAGTTTTTGAAGAAAGCATTGAGGTCCAGTACCCCACTCCTCACACCGTACATCAGTACCCCACTCCTCACACCGTACATCGGTTTGCCTTCTAGCTTCTGTGTTATCTTCATCACCTGGCCAGAGGACTGGTTCTCCACTGTAAAGTTATTTTTTCCATTTCCTGCACTCTAGTCTTTGGAGGTAGGCATTGGACGGTTTTGAGTAAAGAACATGACTTGATGAAAGTGGCATTATGGGATGAAAAGTCCCTCCATGGCTGATGTGCTGGGTGGGAACATCTCGACCTGCAATAGCACTGATGCTGGACTACGTGCTGCATGCCACAGACTTCACACATATGGCAGCATTTGATCCTCCTGTTGACTCCCAGTTGAAAGATGAGGAAGTGGAGGCACTGGGAGGTTAAATAACCTGTTAAAGGTCATGCAACCAGTGAGTGATCACCCTGGGATCTGACCCTGAGGAGTGTGGCTCCAAATCCATGTTCTCACCATGTCCCTTGGTGACAGATTAGCACAATGAATTCAGACTGTGTGGAGCATCAGGATTTACATTCGAAGTCAGATTTTCCAGTCTCACCTCCAAGATTTGGTGTCAGCAGGTGTATGGCAAGACCCAGCCCTTTGTACCTTAGCCAGTTCCCAGGAGACTCATGAGGCCCAGTCTGTACCCAGCAGATCCAAGAACGAGGCTGGAGGTTGAGAGACCCTTTGGGACCTGCTAGTGGCCATTTGGGTCATCACCCAGCGAGGCCTGACCCAAGGGACAGTGTGAAAGGTGAGGACGACTAGAGAGGTGCTGCAGGAGGCTGCATGGCCTGGTCATGACTGGCTGTCAGGCAGCGAGGGGCAGACGACACTCAGCCTGGCCACGGAGGGATCGCAGTACCCAAAACAGAGATGCGGGACTCTGAAGGACCATGGAGGACAGACGATGAATGAAGCTTTGAACTTGATGCTGGGCAACTGTAGGAAGCATGGGAGGAAATACTCAGCAAGATGAGGGCAGCACCTGCAGGGTCTCCAGAGACCCAGGGGTGCCAACGATGTCCCAAGTATATGAGCTTTCTATGTGACACCACCACTGTAAAGGGCAGAGCATTGGAAAATGCCCCCTATTTAGAGAAGGGGTCATAAAAAGGGGGGCTGCAGGAATGCGGGGCTCAGTTTGCCTCTCCCTCAAAATAAACCCAATTGAACCCCTGAACTTTTACCTTATAGGCAGAACCCCACTGTCAGTGAAAGACAAGATGGGAGCATCAGCCTTGAATGGTGCTCACAGGGACAAGGGGAATTTCCAGAGTCCCATAAAGGATGTCCCTCCACGGCGGTGACCCCTAGTGCCTTGAAGGGTCTTGAATCCAGGAGGCTCCACCCTGCCTTGAGTCACTGATGTAGAGAAGCAATGCAGGTAGTTAAGTAGAAGGCAGCCTTGACGCCTGCGGTCTGAAGCCACTTCACAGCCCTGGACTCTGGAATGGGATTTGCAGCAGCCCTGGAAGGGAAGGCCAGGTTCCCAGTTACGGAGTCAGCTCAGTCGTGGGGTCCTCGTGACCCAGAGTCCCAAGTGGCTTTGCTCTAGGGATCATCTCCCTCAGCCTGCACATACCCTGCCCCTGCCAGGCCAAGCCAGTGCCAGGACTTGTTTCTCAGCTGCCTCCTCACCGACCTGGAATAACCTTTCCCCTGTTCCCAGGGCCTGCCCTGCCCAGGAGTGTGGCCACTCCTTGCTTAGGAGGGGGGCACCTCCTCCAGCCCGTGGTTCTGAAAGAGGCCAGCTTGGGTGAGTCCAGGCAGCCTTTGCTTCTGGCAAATTTTGTCATTGACGAAGAGAAAGAAAACCCAACCCATACATTTCGTCTTCTTTTGCTGTAACTGATTTAGGCCAGTTGTAGAACTAAGAGTTTGACAGCCTAGTAGAGGGTTGCAGAAAAAGCTTGAATAGATTGTCAGTTGATTTCCTCTAATATTCAGTTTCCACACTGTTAATATCAGCTCCTGTTTTTGTTGGGGAGAGGGGTCATTCTTTCCTTTTACCATCGAGTATCTCAAAAATGCAGAAAATTATGGAGTAATATGGAGAACAGGACTCATGATAAGCAACTGAGTTAAAATTGCTCATTCTGACATATTCCATTCAGATGTTTGAGAAAAGAAATATTACAGGTACCCTTTTGTGCTGCTGTGTTTCTTTCATTCTTCCCCAAAGCCAATGGTATTTGGAATTCTATTACATCATTTCTGAAATAATTCATAAGCTTTTAAAAAATACTACTATCTTATATTAATGTCCCGCCACAACTGTTAACAAGGCCAATATAGCAAATGAATTCCTCCTTCCTTCCTTCTTTCCTTCCTTCCTTCTTTCCTTCCTTCCTTCTTTTCCTTCCTTCCCTTCCTTCCCTTCCTTCCTTCCTTTATTCCTTCCTTCTGCCTTCCTTCTTTTCCTTCCTTCCCTTCCTTTCTTTTCCTCTTTCCTTCTTTTCTTTGTTTCTTTTAGAGTGAGAATATTTAAAATCTACTCTCTTAGCAAATTTCAGGTACACAATACAGTATCATTACCTCTAGTCACCATACTGTACATTAGACTGCCAGAACTCATTCATCTTAGAACTAGTAGTATCAACACTGTGATTCAACTTCAGTGTAAATTTGAAGCCATTAGATTCGAAGGCAGAGAGCAGCAGAAAATTGGTTCTTGTGAACAAACAAGTACGTTTTGAGGATGTGCCCTGAAGCAGAGATGAGCGCCCTGGCACTCATCCTGGCACTCCATCCCGGCACTCCATCCTGGCCAGCATATACTGGCTGCCCTCCTGCAGTGTGCTGGACATACAAAGGCAACAAATACAGGCCTGATCTCGGATCTCTTAGTGCTTTGTACCCAGAGGAGATGATGGCTGTTACTCAAATACATACATCAATGCATGTAATTATATTCCATTACAGATTGAGACGTGGCACAGCTCTACAAAAACAAAGCCCTAGCTTAGACTAGAGGCAAAAAAAGAGTTTAGATTTCTTACCCTTTGGGTGCAACCCAGGACACGTGGCAAACACAGAAAACTCAACAGCAGGGCATTTTTAGAATTCGTGAAGCTCCATATTGTAAAGATACTTAACTTTAAAATATCAACATCAATTCAGATTATGTCATTTCTCTATCTCCAGATAGCATAGGACCTCACACGGGGAATGGAAACAAATCCTATTTAAGCAACTCACAAACACAGACTTTGAAATAACCCACTATTCTCCAAGTACAGATTCATTCTCTATTTAGGGTCCTGCAACAAGAAGTCACCCGTTACTATTTCTGAAAAGGAAGCAGGCGGCACGTGCCCTGTGGACCAAGAGTTAGTGACTGACAGTGGGAGCGCTGACTGCTATCCAGGTAAAAGCTTACAGCGACGTCCTCTCCTTAAGGTTTTCTGAAAGAATGTAGGTCGCTAGCTGCCATCACAGTTCACTGTTCACAGTGGCTGAAAGAGATAATGCCGTTTTTTGGTGGTTTGTTGTTGTTGTTGTTGTTGTTTTTTGTTTTGTTTTGTTTTTTACGGAGTCTCGCTCTGTGGCCCAGGCTGGAGTGAGTGGCGCCATCTTGGCTCACTGCAAGCTCCGCCTCCCGGGTTCCCGCCATTCTCCTGCCTCAGCCTCCCCAGTAGCTGGGACCACAGGCGGCGCCACCTCGCCCGGCTAATTTTTGTATTTTTAGTAGAGACAGGGCTTCACCATGTTGGTCAGGCTGGTCTCCAACCTTTTACCTTGTGATCCACCCACCTCGGCCTCCCAAAGTGCTGGTTTCACAGGCGTGAGCCACTGCGCCCGGCCGCCATTTTTACTGTCATCCATTCATGGTGCGTAGCAGAGAGCAATCCATTCAATTCAACCTGCTAACACCTAGTTTCATTGCCTGAGTATTAGACTTAGTATTTAATGTTAAATTAAAATCTCACTCTCAACTATTTCGCTACACTGTAGGTACTCCTCAGCTAAATCCATTGACACAAGTAGAAGGGAATTTAGACTTTAGTTAATCTAGTAGTTACCAGAGTTTTAGATCTCACAGGCTGATAAAATTTTATAAAGAAGAGTTGGGGCCGGGTGAGGTGGCTCATGCCTGTAATCCCAGTACTTTGGGAGGCCAAGGTGGGTGGATCACCCGAGATCAGGAGTTCAAGACCAGCCTGGCCAACATGATTAAATCCTGTCTCTACAAAAATACAAAAATTAGCTGGGCATGATGGTGGGTTCCTGTAATCCCAGCTACTCAGGAGGCTGAGGCAGGAGAATCGCTTGAACCCAGGAAGCGGACGTTGCAGTGAGCTGAGATCGTGCCACTGCACTCCAGCCTGGGTGATAGAGCGAGACTTCGTCTCAAAAAAAAAAAAAAAAAAGATTTGGAAGAACTGTATTGAGTTGCTAACTTTTTATTCACTCAGATGGAGTAATTAGAACACATATCACCCACTTCGCCACCATGATAGAATTCACATGCAAAGTGAACTATAACAAAACAGAACTTCTCAGCATTTTAATAGAAATAAATTAGCTTCAGGACAAAATTATTCCTTTTTTTGGTTATCGTGGTTTTCTCTTTTCTCCATCAACCTGTGAAAATGAAATCTTTTTCAGTCTACACCAGTTCTTGCACTAGAATTTGAGAACCCCTGACTTAAATCAGTGATTTAAATCCCTCCTGTCCTTATTTACAAAGGAGGAGGCTGGCTCTGAGGGACCACATGCGCTGTGCCATCAAAGTTGCCAGCTCACAGCTGAGGAATAGCCCTGGTTCAGGCCAGGGCTTCTGAACCCACGTTCAATGCACCTGTCCTCTGCCTTATTGCCATGAGTCTCTGCAGGGCCCAGCAGGGGGCCCCGACTCTCTGATCATGTGATTGGCACCATACTGTCCAGGGAACACTGAAGGAGGATGGCTGAGGGACACAGAAGGAGAAGCAGGGGGTCTGTCCCTCTCTCTGCAGCCCACATGCCCTGGGCTGGATTCTGAGACGGGCTCTTTCTCCTGCCAGCACGCCTTGATCTTCAGGTATCCTTTAGTTGGGCCCATTGATTCTTTCAGACCATTGGGAAATATTTTGTGCACTACTAATGCCTATAGTGTCCATTCCTCTGCCTCCCTCTCCTCCATAAAGAAGGGGCTCCAGGCGTTGTGGACTTCACTGCCTGTGTTTTCAAAGAATTAAATATGACTTCAAAAGTATCCCAGGATGTTCAAGGTTTTGTTGCCAAGTCAGGGTTTAACCTAAAACAAAATAGAGTCACTTGGGAACAGAAAATCAAATACCACATGTTCTCACTTATAAATGGGAGTTAAGCTATGGGTATGCAAAGGTGTATAGAGTGGGTACGATGGACACTGGGTACTTGCAACAGGGGAGGGAGGGATGAAAAATCACCTGTTGGGTACAGTGTACACTATTCCAGGGACGGGTACAATGTACATTATTCCAGGGACGGGTACAATGTACACTATTCCAGGGATGGGTGCACTAAAAGCCCAGACTTCACCACTACTCAATTCATCCATGTAACGAAAAACCACTGGTACCCTTAAAGCCCTTGAAATAATAAATTTTTAAAAATAAAAGAAAATGAGAGATTCTGTGGTACACAGTGCTAGTGGCATACCACATTTGGGAATTTTGGATTTAAGCAATAGAAAAAGACTCTGGTTTATTCAAGTGGAAAGGGGATGTACTGGAAAGGGTATTGGGTGTCCTGGTGGAATCGCTGGAGAATGAGGCCACTAGGAGCAGCCATAGCCCAGAACCTCTGTGGCTGCTGCTGGGACCAGCAGCTATTTACAGTGTGGTCCCCAGAGCTTCCAGAACCTCTGCAGCGGCCACACCCATCCTCAGCGCAGAGCCAGCCTCACCCCTGCTACCTCACATCAGCCACTTACAGTCCACAGCCTGGGCTAGGGCTGGGGAGCAGGCGGAGCCTGAGCCACTGCTCACTGTGGGGGTTCAGGCAGGTGGTCTCCAGCACTTTCATCCTGTGCTATACAAGGCAGGCTTTTCCTCCACAGGGCAGGGGGTTCCTAAAATGGACAAATTGAGATGCTGAGCAGCCAAAAAGAACAGCGGATTTAGGGTTTTCTTTCAAATTAACTTCTCTGAAAGTTGAGGAGGTGGAAAATCTCTTTCAGAGTAGTCAACACACTCCTCAGACTTGGGTCCAGATTTGATCGTTGTTTGAACATCTTTTTCTTGCTTTAGAGAATCCTCTCCTAAAAGAGGCTCGGTGCCTATGGATGCCCACCTCAGGGTCACCCACAGGGACTTGCTGGAGTCCCCTTTTCTTGGTGACTGTGTGAACCCCAGAGCTCCACTGGGACTGCTGAGATCTGACAGGGGGTCTGGCGTGCCCAGCAGGGTCTGTTCAGGGCTCGTGAACCATCTCAGAGAATTCTCTTGGTGGGATTTCACTGCGGCACATGAAGCTGTTCTTTTGCTTTTCTTGTATTTCAACTCCCTTCAGGCTCGCTGTAGTCAAAGTCCTTCAAGTGGAGAATATTAAGCTGTTCAACAGCGTGGGCTTCTCAGGTTTCTGGGCGGGGCCTCCAGCCAGGAAAACTTCCACCTGCGCCTTTCCTAAGGCGGGCAACTCCAGAGAGAGTTGATCCTGGCTCAGACTCCCCAAACTTTCCACTCAGCTGCTCCTGCAGGCTGAAGGCGAGAGAGCAAAGAACCCAAAAGGGCAGGGTGTCTAGCCAGAAGGGAGACAACATTTCTTTGAAGGCAAGTTTCATCTTGCAAATCCGTGCAGATTTTGAGAGTGGACAATGTCTATGTGTAATCGCGACCTGAAGAGCCTGGAGATTTTCTCTGTGGTGGGAGGGCTGCCATTTCAAAGTCGCCAGCAGTTTCTGCACTGGAGGTCGAAGCTCTTAACGCCCTAGAAAGACTTCTTTTGTTTCGAGAAAATGAACCAGGAGGGGTCTTTGGGGACCGTGAATGCGAGGCATACTCATTGTTCTCCTGGGGCCCCCTCACACCCTGAGTGCATTTGAGAGTGCCCGCTGAACTGCACCCTGCAGAGTTAGGAGAAACATTTTGTTCTTCTCCCCACATGTGGAGCAGGAAAACGTTGTGCTCTTGGGAAATGTGGCCTGAGCAGGAAAACGTTGTGCTCTTGGGAAATGTTTGTGTGCCTTTTGGTCTAAGATTGCTCACAGGAGGCCTGCAGCCAGTGCTGGACTCTGCCCCCAGATCTGGCCTCTATCTCACCTCACACTGGAGGGAGATGGTGACAAGAACAGTCCAGATGCAGCATGGTGCAACCTGGACTGATTTGTTAAAATTGTGATAAAACGTGCATAAGATAAAAGTCCCCATTTTATTCATTTTTAAATGTACAGTCCTGTGGCCTGATGCACGTTCACATTGCTGCACAGCCATCACCACGCCCTATCTCTGAAACGTTTTCATCCTCCTGAATGGAGCTTCCTCTACCTGCTAAACCCTAATTTCCCCTCCCCCTTCCCCAGACCCTGACAGCCACCAATCTATGTCTCTATGAATCTGACAGCCCCACGCACCTCCTAGAAGTGGAGTTGACCGTGTTTGTCCTCCTGGACGGATTCCTGTTTCTTTTTGTAGAGACTGGGTCTTCCTACATTGCCCAGGCGGGCCTCGAATTACTGGGCTCCAGTGATCCTCCCACTTTGGTCTCCCAAAGTGCTGGGATGACAGGTGCCAGCCACTGCACCTGGCCTGGACGGATTCTCAATGGCATCTGAGACAGAATGGACTGGGCTTTGTGAAATGCATCATGAGTTACCCTATTGACTGACACCGGCTGGCAGAGACCAGATCCCGTGGGTCGGAGTGACTGTTTCCCTCTGAACAAATAGATGTTTCTGCTGTTAGTCATCCTGAAAAGAGTTTAATCCCAGAGTAGAAAAAGAAGGGACTGAGACTGGGGAAAGTAAGGCTTTTCTCTCTGCAGCTTACTTGGCCGTCATTCCAAGGCGTGGAGCTACCTGGAGATTCTCCCTGGTGGGGTGTGGGTGGTGGCACCTGTGCCCATGGAAGAAAGCCTGCTGCGGGCAGTAGCAATTGTGAGGGCAGCCAAGCCCTTTTAGTGCAGGCATCCCTCACTCTGCGTGGTCCTCCAGCTGCCCCAGGGCTCAGCACCACGTGCTTGCAAGAGCTCATCATCTCAGCCGAGCTGCAGGGATGGGAGAGGAGGGGGTCCTGGCCACCAGGCTGTGGGTGGGAGGTAGTGGTGGGCATCAGTTGGACCCCCCGGGCAGACTGTCATGCAGGTACAGAGGCCGGAGGCAACACAGATAAAAAAGTGAAGCCAAGTGAGATGCCCCGGAGTCCTGTGGGCAGCGCGCTGTTGCATTCACAGAAGTTCCAGCAAGCAGCCTGGTGTGAGCTCACGACATCATCATTTCCATCTGAAAAGAGAAGGATAATTTACTTTTTAGACACAGACGTCTGCCTAAAGAGGCCAGAGACACTGAATTAAACACATCTGACTTAATATCGTAATCTTCCAAATTATTTTCCATGAACTAAAGTGACACTCAAGGAAGCCCCTCCCCGCAACCCGCCTCCACTCACCCCCGCCCCAGCACCCTGGCTGGAGACACAGAGCCCTGGGTTCATTACAACACACAGTGACAATTTGCTTTCGTGCTCAAAATACGGGAAAGACTTTAGAGTGTGCGGCTGTTCCCGTTTCTGTGTAGCTCACACCAGGGCAGGTATCTCGGGGCCCTATTCAACATTGTGCCCAAACAACCCCAGGCAGTGTTCAGGAGCCGCTGGGAAGGAGCTACCAGGGTTTAAACAGTTAAAGAATATGAAAATCATATAGAGGAAAAGAAAACCTGGAAAACAGGGTTTTCGTATCTGTGGAATCTGATGGGTTTGAAGGTAAAGTGCCCACAGAGAGGTCACAGCTTCGAGATTCTTCATGGTGCAGTTACTCAGGGAGCTTGCCGATGGTGAGCTGCAAAATCATAACACAAATACCTAATAATAGGCGTATTCCTGTTACTCTTCACTATCCCGGTCATGCTCCCAGCTATTCTCTCCTTTCTCCTCTTAAACCATCCCTGGGGAGAGGCTGACATAAATTATTATCCCTCCTTTATGGGCGAAGGCATTAAAGCACAGAGACATTAAATGACGTGCCTGAGGCTCTAAAATTAGCATGCAGCACAGGCGCGGTGAGAGCCCTTGTCTCTGTTTCCCCCAACGTTCCGCTGCTTCTATGGCTAACTGTGGGTATCCAACCTCTCTAGGTCCAAACGTCTCTGCCACCCTCATAAACAGCCATGAAGTCTTGGGAAAGCCTGCTGCTCTGCACCCGGGCCTGTTTCCACCTCACATGAACGCACCTTGAGAGCAATTTCTAGGAGCCACCTCTTCTCAGAAGCTTCCCTTCCCACCTCCAGCCGAGATGGTCGCCACCTCTGGCAACCTTCCGCCACACCTGGGATCAGCCTCACACCAACGCCGCCGGGCATGTAATTATACACTTTCTGGAACTATGTGCTCACGGCTTGCCAACTAACGGGTGAACTTTCTGAGGGTTGGCCTCCAGCTGCATCCCATGAGTCTTCTTTGGTGTCCTTCAAGGCCTCTGGAAGCAAGCTGGGCAGCACAGGGGCCTAATAAACTTGCTCAGTGATGTGTTGGATGCTGTAGGACGTGAGTGATGGGCAGGATGGATTCTCTCTGAAAGCTCCGCTGCTTGTTCCAGTCCCTCTCCGTCCTCTGCTCCATTTCACTCCGCACACGTACCTATCACTACCACTGTGCTACGTGTCTGTCTGTCTGCATGTTTACGGCTGTCTCCCACGGCAGTGTCAGCTCCAGGGGAGCAAGGCCCTCCTTGCTTCTCCAGATCCTCGCACACATAGTAGCTGCTTGTTCCATTGGGATGTGTATCCCTCCAAGTCTCATGTTGACGTGATCCCCAGTGTTGGAGGTGGGACCTAGTGGGAGGTGTTTGGCTGATGGGGGGCAGATCTCTCTTGAATGGCTTGGTGCTGTCCTGGCAAGAGCGAGTGAATTCTTGTGAGATCTGGTTGTTTAAAGAGTGTGGCACCTGCAGCTTCTCTCTCACTCTGCTTTCACCATGGGATGCACCTGCTCCTCCTTCCCCTTCTACCTCAATTGCTTGTAAGCTTCCTGAGGCCCTCAGGTGGCACAGATGTCGGCGCCAGGCTTCCGGTATGGCCTGTAGGATCGTGAGCCAATTCAAACTTTTTTCTTTACAAATTGCCTAGCCGCAGGTGTTCCTTTGTGGCAAGGGTCTCCAACTCCCGAAACCAGGAGGTTAGGAACCAGGCCACAGAGCAGGAGGTGAGCAGCAGGCAAGCAAGTGAGTGAAGCCTCCTCTGTAGTCACAGCTGCTGCCCATCACTCACATACTGCCTGAGCTCTGCCTTCTGTCAGATCAGTGGCAGCGTTAGATTCTCTAAGAAGGGTGACCCCTTCTGTGGACGGCGCATGCGAGGGATCTAGGGTGTGCTCCTTAAGAGAATCTAGTGCCTGACGATCTGTCACTGTCTCCCAACACCCCCAGATGGGACCGTCTAGTTGCAAGCTCAGGGCTCCCACTGATTCTATACTATCATGAGTTGTATAATTATTTAATTATATATTACAATGTAATAATAATGGAAATAAAATGCACAATAAATGAATCATCCTGAAACCACCTCCTGCTTCCATGGCCTGTGGCAAATTCACCTTCTGTGAAACCGGTCCTTGGTGCCAAAGAGGTTGGGGACTACTGCTTTTTTTGTTTTTTGTTTTTCTGAGACGGAGTTTTTGCTCTTGTTGCCCAGGCTGGAGTGCAATGGCACAATCTCAGCTCACTGCAACCTCTACTTCCAGGTTCAAGCGATTCTCTTGCCTCAGCTCCTGAGCAGCTGGGATTACAGGCATGCACCACCATGCCCAGCTAAGTTTTTGTATTTAATAGAGACAGGGTTTTGCCATGTTGGTCGAGCTGGTCTTGAACTCCTGACCTCAGGTGATCCACCTGCCTCGGCCTCTCAAAGTGCTGGGGTGACATGCGTGGGCCCCCGCGCCTGGCCAGGGACTGCTGTTTTATAGTAACAACCAGACTAACACAGCGCTCAGACACTTCTTTTTTTTTTTTTTTTTGAGACAGAGTCTCACTCTGTGGCCCGGGCAAGAATGAAGTGGCATGATCTGGGCTCACTGCAAGCTCTGCCTCCCGGGTTCATGCCGTTCTCCTGCCTCAGCCTCCCAAGTAGCTGGGACTACAGGCACCCGCCACCATGGCGGGCTAATTTTTGTATTTTTAGTAGAGATGGGGTTTCACCATGTTAGCCAGGATGGTCTCGATCTCCTGACCTCGTGATCCGCCTGCCTTGGCCTCCCAAAGTGCTGGGACTACAGGCGTGAGCCACCGCGCCCAGCCTCCAACACTTCTTGAATGAGTGAATGAAGATCCAGACCTGTACTCCACTTGGCACGCTCACCAGCCCACTTGCATACCAATCACCTAAGATGCTTGTTTAAAATGCAGATTCTTGGGCCTCATCTCACAACCACCAAATTAGAATTTCTGGAGGTGGGACCGAGGGTGTAGCCATGGTGATTTTGATATACGTTAAAGCTGAGACGTGGTGCCCATTTTATAGATGAGAAAAGTGAACTTCAGAAAGAGACTTGCTCAAGGTCGCCAGACAGGTTATGGCCAAGTCGTTATCAAAGCCCAGATTTCAAACTCTCCATCTGGAGCTCTGTTCCACCAGGCTGCCTCATCTGTGTGATGGTAACATTTTCAGAAGGATCGAGTCCATAGTTTGTGTCAGGTCATTTGATGTTCAAAACAACCCGGTGTAGTAGATACTATCATGACCTGCAGCGTAAAGACCACAACTGAGAGCAGTGGCTGGCACTGAGGCGTGACCACCCAGCCTCCCATGGGGTAGGGCTGCTGCCCGGCTCTTGCAAATACAAAGCCCTTGCTTGCTCCAGACACAGCACTGCTTTCAGTGATGGCAATTTTTGTTTTTGTTTTTGTTTTTGTTTTTGTTTTTAAGATAAAGACAACTAAAAAATAGCTTGGGTAGGTAAGCTGTAGATGATGTTCAAATTCTGTATACGCAAAGGAATGGATGTCTTCAGCTGGGTACCTCCATACAAGAAAAAATATATATAATTAAAAAGATTTAGACTCTGGGATATTCTTCTCCAGTTATCTACCAGTTATTCCAGGGGAACCCCTCCCTAAAGTTGGAAAAAGAATCAGGATACAAAGGATAAGGCCTCTTCTTCCCACCAGGAAGTGTGTGTTCTTCAAGCTCAGAGGGCAGGAGGGCTCAACGCGTGCCCGGGGCCAAGGCTGAGCTCCCCAGAATTCCTCAGGAGGTCTGGGACCAGTGAACTTGCCCTTCTCCGTGCCCTCCTCCCTCCACACTCAGAGGTCTGGGACCAGTGAACCTGCCTGACTGCCCTTCTCCGTGCCCTCCTCCCTCCACACTCAGAGGTCTGGGACCGGTGAACCTGCCCGACTGCCCTTCTCCGTGCCCTCCTCCCTCCACACTCACATGTGCCCTGCCCACCTGTGCATTTCAGCATCTGCGGGAAGACTTCTGAGTACATTCAAAGAGGAAGTCAGAGGGCATGTTCCAAATCCATGCCCGGGGTTGGCCTTTCCCACTCAAGGCCCTTTCCCAGGCAGGAATTCTTCCTCGCCTGCTGGTCAGAGGGTCACACGAAGAAGGACTCTTCCATGTGCTCACCGGTCTGCTGACACAAGCCGCCTCTGTGTATCTGGCAACAAGAGCTGGGAGAAAGGAACCCATGGGTGAGGGTGGCACTATTTCTGGGCACACAGGTATCTTCCTGGCTTCTGGGGCAGGATGCAGAGCACCCTGGGGACCAGTCCCGGCTTTGAGAGGCGCGACGGTGTCCCTAAGCGCCTGCCTGTACTCCCAGGATGTAGCCTCTCCTGCGGATGAGGAGGAGGAGCTCACCAACCTTGGATATTGTTATGGGCCGAATCGTGTCCCCCGAAATTCCTGTGTTGAAGCTCTAAACCCCAGTACCCCAGATTGGGATTGCATTTGGAGACAGGCCTTTTAAGAGGTGATGGTAAAGGTGAGGTCATTAGGGCAGGCCCTAATCCAGTGTGACTGGTGTTCTTCTTCTTTTTTTTTTGAGACGGAGTCTCGCTCTGTGGCCCAGGCTGGAGTGCAGTGGCGCGATCTCGGCTCACTGCAAGCTCCGCCTCCCGGGTTCACGCCATTCTCCTGCCTCAGCCTCCCAAGTAGCTGGGACTACAGGCGCCCGCCACCTCGCCCGGCTAATTTTCTTGTATTTTTAGTAGAGACGGGGTTTCACCGTGTTAGCCAGGATGGTCTCGATCTCCTGACCTCGTGATCCGCCCGTCTCGGCCTCCCAAAGTGCTGGGATTACAGGCTTGAGCCACCGCGCCCGGCCAAGGATAGTGTCTTTTAACCTTGTGAATATTTTCAGTTCCCCCAACCGTCTTGTGATGCTACCATATCCGTAGCTTCTTCCTCCACCAAGTTTCCGAGGGAAGGGGTCCAGATCTGCTCCATAAGCTGTCATGGCCAATGTCACATGTGTGGCAGGAGACAAAGCTGCCCCTCCAACCATAGCTGCTTGGACCAGGGGTTGGTGACTGAGCCAAAGGCACCCATGTGATGAGGTGGACCCAGAGAGCCTGGCTGCCTCCAGAAAACTTGAGCTGTTCCATATTTCACGTGGAAAGGTGGTACATGAACCCAATGACATGTTCACTTTTGAGCTACACAAATGACAGGTGAGCAAAGATCAAGCAAACCACTTGAGCTGAAATTTTGGTTCCAAGAGATACCGAACTTATAAAATATATTAGCAGCCAATATCTTCTGTGCACTTACTCTGTGCTGCTTTTACTAAGCACTTTACAGTGGTGATGATAGAGTCTCATACTCTCAACAGTGACAGAGCTAATGTTCAGAGAGGTTAACAATCTGCCCCCCTACCTCAGCATAGGGACAAGGTCCCGACCATTGTGCCACCCAGGGGCTCTATGGAGCTTGGTAGCTGCCCCATGCTTGGAAACCCTGTCACTCACAGCACCTGTGAACTTATCTCCCAGTTCCACAGTCCTGAAGATCTCAGCAATCAGCCTTCACCCCTTGCAGGGGATCGTGACCTATAACCTGCCCAATCCAACACTCTTCCCAGGAACAGCCTTGCCCATGGGTGGACCAGGCGGCTGCCCGTCTGGTCTTCTCTGGGGGCCCCTGGAAGGGTCCTCAGGCAAAACAACCCCCCACCCCACAAGCCTGCCAGGAATGCCTGCTTTGCCAGCAGGATTTTGCTTCCTTGAGTCAAGGATGAAGGAGCAAGAGTCACAGCACCTTGAGGTGGTCTTAATCTGCTCTACAGCCTCACACTCCCTCTCGTGTCTACCCTTGCCTCCGTGGAGAGATTTCCCCTCAATTCTCTTTCTTCTTCATTCTCTGATGCATTTCCTCACTCCTGGACTTTGAATAGAGAAAACAGACAGTTGCTGCTATGTAGCATAATATTATTTGGGAATCATGATCTAATCCAAAATCTCACCAAATATGTGAAAACTGCCTCCAGAAAATAGGAACGATCCTTCTGCGTCTGCTCTTACATCACAGAAGATGGGAAGGGCACCCATTTAGTGGTCTCTATTAACCACAAATAACCCTGGGAAGGTAACACATTAAAATGCTGTCATTCGAATATAAACATGTGCGTGGAGCCCTTTTCAGAAGACCTTTAGCCAAGAGCATGGGTTCAGAATGAGTTAGGGATAAGAGACACAGTGGGAAAGCTAATGTTTGGGGAAAGCCTAAATTTATGCACAATTCTGCATCATTTGACAGAGTAAGTAACTCTGAGTCTGACCCTGTGGGGACCGTGGAAAGCCACGGAGGAAGAACAGAAGCTTGGCAGAGGGTGGGATGGGGCAGTTGGAAGGATAGGGACAATGTGGAGATGGAGTCCACCTACTCAGTGCCAAAACCGTGGCCAGGTGCAAGGCGGGACACTCTACAGAGTGCCACCAGAATCTGCTCTCCTCTTTCTACCCATCATCCTGTCATCATTTCTGCTAGAGCAAGAACAGATGGGTAGGAGGAGAGGAAGGAAATCCTCAAGGCCAGCAACACTCGCAGGAGCAAAACAAGCTTTAACTTAACAAATTACCTACACGTGGCCTGAGGGGTGCTTCCAGGCGGATGCCATTCATTGCAGAGCTGTTGACAGCCAACCATATTCAAAGACATCTGGGGCACATCTCTCTGCTGTGTATGCTCTGAGCAGTATTTGGGGAAATCCTAGTGCAGCCTGTGCCTGAAGTTAAAAATTGATGCCAATGGAATGGCATTGAACAGAAGCAAGGGCTTCGCTCAAGCAGCGACTCAAACAGCCTGCTGTTTGCTTCCTTTCCTTTCTCCCTTCCTTCCTTCCCCCTTCCTTTTCCTTCTTTTCTTACTTTCTCTCTTTTTTACTTTTCATTTTGAAATAACTTTAAACTCGTCAAAAAGTTGTACAAAGAACTCCTGTATGCCCTTTATTCACTACATTTAACATTGTGCTACATCTGTCTTACCATTTTCTCTCTCTTTACAGCTATTTTTTTCTGAGCCATATGAGAGTAGTAGGCACTACATACGTCATCCCTTAATTATTCTGTGTATTTTCTAAGGAAAAAGGACATTTCCAAATGTAACCACAGTACCATTATCATATTCAGGACATTTAACATTGACATTGACACAATACATTTATCTAATCTAGAGCCCATTGTCTCCTTCATCAACTATCCAAATAGTGTAATTTCTTATGATTTTTTTCTTCTGGAACAAGATCCAATGCAGGGTCATATTACATTCAGCTGTTTTCTCTTTATAGTTTCCTTTAATTTGAAACAATTCCTTGATCTAAATATATCCTGATAATATAAGGTACATGACATTAGCATAACTGAAGGATACAGGATAGTTATTTCATAGAATGGTCTTCAATTTAGGTTTGTCTGAGTTTCATTATGACTACATTCGGATTTTTCATTTTGACTTAAATACTACAGAGCATCACATCCAGACACTCATTATGTCCATTTGTTTCTCACTGCTGTTATGTCTCCCTTTCTTTTATCCTTAAATTAACTGTTTTGGAATACCTGTATGTGTGTAATAGAAGAAAATTAACAGCTTCTTTCCATTTCAAAAATGTTACTTTTCTTTATCAAAATAATCTCTTCCTTCTGTATTCTGTATCCATAGGAGAATATTTGATTGTCTATTATCTCGGAAAAAAATGACTTATCTCTACTAAAATTTATAATTATAGATGGAGTTTTCAATATCCTTCTTACTTCAATTGATAGGAGTAAGGAGACAAGGAGACAATTGGTAAAGCTACACAAAATTTGGGCAACACTGTTGTATTAGTCCGTTTTCACACTGCTATAAAGATACTACCTGATACTAGGTAATTTACAAACAAAAGATGTTTAATTGACTCACAGTTCCACATGGCTGGGGAGGCCTCAGAAAACTTACAATCATAACAAAAGGCAAAGGGGAGGCAAGGCACATCTTCACAAGGCAACAGGAGAGAGAGAGAGAGAGGAACAGTAAGAGGGAAACCGCTCCCATGATCCAGTCACCTCCCACCAGGTCTCTCCCTTGACATGTGGGGTAAAAATTTGAGATGAGATTTGGGTGGGGACACAGAGCCAAACCATATCAGTTATCAATCAACTTGACTTAAGTGACATTTATAAAACCTTCCACCCAACAATAGCAGAATACACTTTCTTGAGAGCACACGGAATATTTACCAAAACAAACCATATTCTGGGCTATAAAACATAGGTCACACCTCAATAAACTTAAAAGGATTAAAATCAGACAAAGTATGTTCTCTGGTCACATAGTATTAAATAATAAATCAATTACCAAAAAAACCTCTTTAAAAATCCTCAAATATTTGGAAGCTAAATAGTACACAACTAAATAACTCTTGGATCAAAGAAGAAATCAAAAGATAAATCAGAAAGTAGTTTGAAATGAAAGAAAATGAAAACATAACATATCAAAATTTGTGGAATGTGCCATTAAAGTAGTACCTAGAGGGAAACTTAGAGCAATAAACACTCATATTAGTAAGGAAGAACTGTTTTCAATCAATGACCTCAGCTCTAATTAGGAAATTAGAAAAAGGAGAGCAAATTGAACTCCACATAAGTGGAAGAAAGTCCATTAAAGCTAGTACTATTAAAGATCAGAGCAGAAATCAATGAAGTAAAAAAAGAGAAAAATCAATGAAACCAAAATTGGTTCTTTGAGATCAATACAACTTATAAATCTCTAGACAGATTGATCAAGAAGAAAAAGAGAGAAGATACAAATGACCAATATCAGGATTGAGAGATCTGCCATCACTATGGATTCTGCAGAGATTAAAACAATGGCTCTCAACTGGGGGCTATTCCCCCCACAAAGGGTATTTGGCAATGTCTGGAAACTGGGAAGCTGAGGAGAGGGCATCACTATGACATCCATCCAGTGGGTGGAGATCAGAAATGTCATTAAACACCTTACAATGTGTAGGACATGCTGCCTCGGTAAAGAATTATCCAGTCCAAAATGTTAGTCATTCCCTGTTGAGAAATCCTGCTTTAAAAGGATTTAAGAGAAGCCAGGCATGGTGGCTCACGCCTATAATCCTAGCACTTTGAGAGGCTGAGGCAGGCAGATCACTTGAGGTCAGGAGTTAGAGACCAGCCTGGCCAACGTGATGAAACCCCATTAAAAAACAACAACAACAACAAACAAGCAAACAACAACAAAAAGATTTAAGAGAGAATATTATATATAACTTTATGCTACTAAATTCAACAACTTAGTTGAAATGGACAAATTCCTTGAAAGACACAAATTATTAATCTCATACAAAAAGAAATGGATAGCCCAATAGTTATAAAGAAAACTACAGATCAGTCAAATTCAACTACAGATGTGGGTGTGTATATGATAATACATTATGTATGCGTATGTGTGTACATATAAGATAATATATTATGACCAAGTAGGGTTTATTCTAGGAGTTCAAATTTAGTTTAATGTTTGAAAAATAATGAATATCATTCATTAAGTTAGTAGAAAAAGAAAAACCATATGATCATCTCAATAGATGTGAGGAAAGGATTTGACAAAAATCCATCATCCTTTCCTGATAAAAACTCTCAGCACACTAAAAGTAGGTGGAAACTTTCTCAACCTGATAAAGGACATCTATGAAAATCCTATAGCTAATGTCATACGTAATAATCATAAAAGACTGAATGCTTTTCTTCTAACCTCATGAACAAGTCAAGTATATCTGCTCTTACCACTTCTACTCATCATTGTACTACAGGTTTTTAGTTCAATAGGCAAGAAAAAATAAAACCAAAGGCATCCAGATCGAAAAGGAAAGGTGTCTTTATTCACAGACATGATCATCCATGTAGAAAATCTGATGGAATCTACACAGAAGCTAGTAGAACTAACAAATGAGCTTTGCGGAACATATGATCAATATACCAAAATTAGTTGTATTCCTATATATTAGCATTAAACAATTGGAAATTTAAATAAAAGTACCATTTGCAATAGCATTAAAATATGAAATATTTAGGAATAAATCTGACAAAAGTTGTGAAAGACCTGTACGCTGAAAACTAAGAATCATTGCTGAGAGAAATTAGAGTTGCCCCTCCTCCAACTCACACACCATTAGACATTTATTCCCTGTAGAGAAAAACAGGTCTTCTGAGTAGGGGACAGTAGGCATAGGTGGAGGTGGCTGCTATCCCAGAAATAGGGAGACTAGGTAAGTAGATTCTCATTGGATTCTGAGACCTGCAGTCCTCTCCATCTTCCTTAGCTCTCAGAATGCTGTCAACCCCACCAGGCAATTATCCTCCAGGCAGAAGACTGAAAAAAGTCCTGTGGGGATCTGACCAGCCCAAGAAGATCTTAAAGATACAGGTTATGAGTTTCCCGGTGAAACAGTTCGGCCAGCTCTCCCCAGGGTGAAGTTCACTGTTAACAACCCACATATTCAGTTTCCTCTCACTCTGCTAAAAATACAAAAATTAGCTGGGCGTGGTGGCAGGCGCCTGTAATCCCAGCTACTCAGGAGGTTGAGGCAGGAGAATCACTTGAACCTGGGAAGCAGAGGTTGCAATGAGCCAAAATCACACCACTGCACTCCAGCCTGGGCGACAGAACGAGATTCTGTTAAAAACACAACAAAACAACAAAAAAAAACCTTCTAGATGAAAATATAGGATACAACTTTTGTGAGCTTGGTTTAAGTAAGGTTTCCTAGATTTTATACCAAAAATACAATCCATAAAAGACAAGTTGATAAATTGGACTTCATCAGAATTAAAAATGTCTGCTCTGTTAGGAGAATGAAAAGATAAGCTGTCTCAGGTTTGCCCTGGCACTTGTCTTGGCTCTGCATGGCGCTGTCTGTCGGTGCCATTCTGTGCTGGGCATCGTGTCGGCCGGCACGCAGAGTGCTGGCAGGTCACCCCCATCTTTGGTTAAGAGGGAGGTTGGTTATTGTTGTAAGTACAAATCTTTGTTATAGCAGACTCCTGACAGTTGAGTATTTCAGGTTTGTGGTTCTCAATGCTAAAGAACAACATTCATTTTATGAATGAATTCATTTTATGAATACAGTGACTCAGCTGACAAACTTGAATTGGGGGCATTATGGGATCAATGTAGGGGAGTGAGTCCCGTCATCCCAGCCAAGTTAAACCGCCGCCTGGCTCCCACATCTCAACATGGTCGGTCTGGACTCCACCTTTACGTTTCACAGAGAAAACCGTGTTCATGTCGGTGTTTGCAACCTGGGGAATACTGAAAGTTCTCGGGCTCTGTGTCAAGGAAACTTGACTCCTACTGTGTGCATCACTTCTGTGGGAGGCTCCCCCTTTCAATGTGTATGCAACATGTCCAGCCTGGCCTCGTGTTCTAACGTGAAAGCTCTCTCCAGTGCTTGTGTTCTTTTCTCTGTGCTGGGCTGCTCCAGAAAGAGTGTTCATTCACATTCCTTTTCCCTGGGAGAGCAAGAGCTTCTGGAACCTTCCTGTGTGTGCCCTTCGAGCATCTCCTGGACCGCAGCTACTGGGGGCAGGCTGTGTTCCTGAGTCATTTTCTGCCAGCTAACAGGGCTGACCCCGCAGAGTGGCCCACACAAAAGGCTTCGCTCTCTTGCTCTTGTGAACTCTGCCACCTCCTGCTTCAGCCAGATGTTAATGAGAATTTCCCTCTGTACAGGCCTCTGCTGGCCTTGAAAGCATATAGGTGCCCTGGTCCCGTACATGGGGGAAGCAGCAGTAATTCGAACTACAGTTTATCGTCCCCCTGCCAGCAGTGGCTGAGTCTGGTTTCCTTCTGAATCCATCTAAGGGAAAACACGCTTTATCCACAGATGCAAGAACTTTCTTCCAAATATCAACATTCTAGTCTTAGGCAAAGAATTCACGTTCTTTCTGTTATAACTTTGACTCTGCTTCTTGCAAAATAAAACTCCTGGCACCAGGGTGCTGATGGGCAGTCGCCTCCTTCCTGGGCTATTTCACTGCAAACGGTTCCTGCACTGGGTGAGAATGCCTCCGTGATGTGGTTTGGATATTTGTCCCCCAAAATCTCAAGTTGAAATGTGGCCCCCCAATGTTGAAGGTAGGGCCTAGTGGGAGGTGTTGGGTGATGGGGGCGGATCCCTCATGAATGGCCGGGTGCCCTCTCCATGTTAATGAGTTCTCGCTCTTATTAATTCAGGCAAGATCTGGTTGTTCAAAAGAGTATGGCATCCCTTCCCCACCCTTGCTCCCTCTCGCCCTATGACATGTCAGCTCCCCTGCTCCTTCCGTCATGTTTGGAAGCTTCCTGAGGCCCTCACCAGAAGCAGACGCTGGGGCCTGCTTCTTGTACAGCCTGCAGAACCATAAGCCAAATAAACCTCTTAGCCTTGGTTCTCCTTTATAGCAATGCAAATGGACTAACACTCTCTGCTGAGCTATCCAGTTTGGGTGGGTGCTGGAGGAGGCCACAGCTCATTCCAGCTATCCTGTAAGACCTGATGCTCTTTATGTCTGAGAAATCCTTGGCTGCTGAATGTAATAGGCCCCAGAGCAAAGGGAACTAAGAAGGTGCCAGGTAAGGGCTCTGGTCTAAGTTTAAGAGGAGATATCTTCAGTGCTTTGCATTCTGTGTGCCCAGCCATATCTGGAAAAGCAGATGTGTTTAGAAGGAGCCACCAGTGAGTGGAGGAGAGGGATGACTTACCATTGGGGAGGATTATAAGGAAGAACCTCCACATCTGGGAACTCTGTAGCACATATGATAAGAGTCATAAACTATATACCAAGACGCTTCATGCTTTATTTTTATTACTGTCTTGGATTTGCTCCTCAGGTGCAAAAAAAGTTTCACTGGTTCAAGGTCAGAAAGTTTTTTTTAAGTTTTTAATAGAATTCAGCTTACATTCCAAAGTAAACACATTTCTTTCCTACATCAGGATTCTGTATTATTTTGTTATTTCTGTGTTAGTTTTTTTTCTTAAGCAGCTCACATTAGTTGCACAGCTGTAGGCAAAGCCTGCAACCTCTCTGCATCTCGGTTGTCTTCTCTGTACAGTGGAGGCAGTGGGAGCAGGTGTGATGGGAAGGACACAGATGTGAGCTCTCATCCAATTCTGTCATTACTGTTGCTGTGTGGTTTTGGGTTATGGATACTTTTAGAGCAAAATAAATTGTCTTTGGGTCCCTCCTGGGAATATGCCTCCAGCACGTCATGACCCTGCTCCGGTCTCCATTTCTTCTTTGTAACATCAGGGGTCAGAAACAGTGTTGAAGGTTTTCTCAGCTGTTTCATCACCTCATGCACAACTTTCTCTTACTTCCTTTAAGCAAGCATTGCTCACATAAACACACATGCACAGGCAAGCACACAGAGACACGTTCACACCCTCACTGCCCCCCAAGCAAGGGAAGGCAAGCAGGTACTTAGAGAAGCAGGGTCCCATGTCCCACATGGCGAGCTCTCAGACCCTACCTGCTGGTATCCTGATAGTCTTAGGTGCATTCGAGAAACAGCTCTGACCTCGACTGGTAGCACCTTCTGCGAAGGCCAGGAGGGCTTCATATAGATGCCAGGTCACATGCATTATCAAAAGTACATGGTGACAACCAGGTTGAACATACCTCTCTCTTGATATCTCAGGGAACTACGGTAAAGGAGATTTCTAATGGCATGGGGGAATGGGAGAGGAGAAAACGACAATAAATTTTGGAATCCAGAAAGCATATACGTGACTGCTAACTGACTTAGCAGACACAAAGAAGCTGAATCTGAAATCAGCAGTGAAGAAAGCTAATTTGTACCAGAGTCTCTAAACAGCTGTGAATTGGTAGCACTGAGGGTCCAGACCTAAATGAATTGTTGAACGTTTTTAGGAAGCAATCTGGACCAGGCACCATGGCTCATGTCTGTAATCCCAATGCTTTGGGAGGCTGAGGCAGGAGGATCACTTGAGGTTAGGAGTTTGAGACCAGCCTGGGCAACATAGCAAGACCACCATCTCTACAAAAACATTTGTTTTTAAATTAGCTGGCCACAGGGGCACATGCCTATAGTCATAGCTCCTCGGGAAGCTGAAGCAGGAGGATGGCTTGAGCCCTGGAGGTCGTGGCTGCAGTGAGCTGTGATTGAGCCCCTACTCCAGCCTGGGAGACAGAGAGAGACCTGTCTCAAAAACAGGAAGCAGTTTCACCTCCACATCACCTCATCCAATTTGTGCAGTCAGACAGTTGCCCCTCCCCCAACTCACAGACTATTAGACATTTATTCTCTGTAGAGAAAAACAGGTCTTCTGAGTAGGGGACAGTAGGCATAGGTGGAGGTGGCTGCTATCCCAGAAATAGGGAGACTAGGTAAGTAGATTCTCATTGGATTCTGAGACCTGCAGTCCTCTCCATCTTCCTTAGCTCTCAGAATGCTGTCAACCCCACCAGGCAATTATCCTCCAGGCAGAAGACTGAAAAAAGTCCTGTGGGGATCTGACCAGCCCAAGAAGATCTTAAAGATACTGGTTATGAGTTTCCCAGTGAAACAATTTGGCCAGCTCTCCCCAGGGTGAAGTTCACATATTCAGCTTCCTCTCGCTCTTATGAGCACATGATTATATGGATTTGAGCCATGTGAGGAAAATTCTAAGTGAAAGATCCAGACCAAGACAAACCAATGTAAAAAACAATGTAGACAAAACAGAGCAGCTCTGTTAAAAACCTACCAGTACTAGCCTAAGAGACATACGAAGAGATATTTCACCCTTGGAACAGCAATAGAATGACATAAAAATGGAACTTTTGAAGAAAGAGGAGCTTTAAACATTTAGAACCTTTCTAGAAAATGTTTGAAGCTTCACAAATTGAAAGATAAAATTGAAGAACTCTCCCAAAAAGCAGAGCAAAAAAACAAAAAAGAGCAAATTTAAAAATTAGAAGACTAGTCCAGGAGGTCCAATATCTAAATAATAGGAGATTCAGAAAAAGAGAACAGCAAAGAAATGGAAAGGAAGAAATCATTTGTTAATATTTTGGTAAGTAATTTGAACAATTTCCCAGACAAGAATGATGGAAGCTTTCAGACTGACGCATGGTAGATAAAAACAGACACAAATCAAGGCATGTCACTGTGAAACTTTAGAACTGCTGGGATAAAGAAAAGATCTGAGAAGATTAAAGGATACAAAGGATCAAATCAGAATGTCATCAGGCTTCTCAACAGTAATGGCAGAGGCTAGGAAACACTACAGCAAGGCCTTCAAACATTTGAAGAACGATAACTACTATCTTAGAATTCTGTACGTAGTCAAAATAGCAATTGAGGGCTGGGCACGGTAGCTCACACCTGTAATCCTAGCACTTTGGGGGGCCGAGGTGGGCGGATCACCTGAGATCAGGAGTTTGAGACCAGCCTGACCAACATGGTGAAACCCCGTCTCTACTAAAAATACAAAAAAATTAGCCGGGCGTGGTGGCGGGCACCTGTAGTCCCAGCTACTTGGGAGCCTGAGGCACAAGAATCACTTGAACCTGGGGGGCAGAGGTTGTAGTGAGCAGAGATTGTGCCACTGCATTCCCGCCTGGGTGACAGAGTGAGACTCCATCTCAAAAGAAAAAAAAAAAGTCAATTGAGTATGAGGATTCAATAAAGACATCTTAGAAAGGCAATGTTCCAGATATTGTATTTCCCATGCACCTTTATTCCTTTATAGTAGGAAGCTGCTAAAAGATATGCTTCACCAAGACAAAGGAGTAAATCAGGAAAGACGACGTACAGGAAACAGGAGATCCAACACGAGAGAAGTGAAGGGATCCCAGGAAGATGGAGAAGTCCCAGGATGACAGTTCTGCCCCAGTTGTTGAGAACAGTCTAGACCAGCAGTCCCCAATCCCCGGGGCCATGGACTGGTAGTGGTCTGTGGCCTGTTAGGAACCGGGCCACACAGCAGGAGGTAGACGGCAAGTGAGTGAGCATTACCACCCGAGCTCAGCCTCCTGTCGGATCAGTGGTGGCGTTAGATTCTCACAGGGGCATGAACCCTACTGTGAACTGCACACGCGAGGGATCTAGGTTGCATTCATGCTCCTATGAGAATCTAATGCCTGATGATCTGGGGTGGAATGGTTTCATTCCAAAACCATCCCCCATTGTCTGTGGAAAAATTGTCTTCCATGAAACTGGTCCCTGGTGCCAAAAAGGTTGGGGACCACTGGTCTAGACTGAAGTATGTTGGAGAATCTGGGAGAGATTTTGTGAAGATTGGATTGATAAGATATGTGATGCTCTGACTGTCTTAAGAGGATGCTTGTATAATTAAGTGAGTTTGTGTTTGAATTAGTGATAAGAATCAATAATAGTAATAATAAAATTTTAATCCAGAGAAGCAAAGAGTGGCTAGGATAGGAAAAGTCATTATAGTTTGATGCATGGCTTAGTTTAGAGTAGTATTTTCATGGTTGTAATAACATAAATGCTCAACAAAGAGCTAACAAAAATTATGATAAAACCAGATTAGAAAGATAAGCAGATGAGAAGGGTATATGTGTTTTTCCTGAGAATAAGGGAAGGAAGGACAGCCAAATTCTTCATTTGTAAAGGGATAAGTCAATAGATAAATGCCTAAAGATGAAAAATCAAGGAAAGCAATATAAGCATTTTATTTAGAGATGTAGAGGTTAATGCCAATAGCATTAGCTAAGATCATTGAAAGTGGCGTTTCTGGAGAAGAGGCAGGGGGCAACTACTATTTGTATTAATGAACATTGTACAATTGTTTGGCTCTATAAAATTCATGCTTGTATCACTTTAATAAAAGTTAAAGTAAAAATATAAATAAACAGCAAAAAGCTCACATAGCATGCCTCTCTGAACTAATAAAGGAAACTAAGTGATGAATATTTTACAGCATCTGATTTCAGTCAGCATCATTTGAAGCGCTTTGGGCTCAGAGTCAGAAAGCTCGGCGTCTACCCCAGAAGAGAAGCTCCGCCCTGGTGCTGAGAGACACAGAGAGGAAGTGGAGAGCAGCACCCCCCGCGGAGTGGGAGAGGGCATGGCTGGATATGAACATCTGTCTGCATTCATCATCAGATGCCAGACGTAACCTGGAATTTCACCATTAAATGTTTATATGAAATGATGCTGAGGAGGAAATTTTGCCTTATAAAGTAGCTTATCTTGAGAAGAAAGAGTACTATAAAAAGATGAATAAATGATTTAATCGAGATCCAGACATGAGCTGATTTTTCTTAAAAGCAGTATCGTTACAACTTCGGAGTTTAAACTCTCTGATGTGGAACCAAGCCAAAAATAACATAAAGAAAATATTGACCATGAGAGTGGTGACCTGGCAAGCTCAACGCTGTCCACCTGTTAGTCACTTGTCCCTGTTGATTTCAGCTTATGATTACATACTTTCTAGCCTAATCCTACTGTTGGTATACTCAGGTGCAAAAGCATTCAATAGAAGTTAAAGAGTGAATAAATAAACCTACTAAAAGAGATTCACAGGCACGGGGTGGGGTGGAGAACAAACATATTACATTCCAAAAGTCCTGTGGTTCAAAGAATCAACTACTAAACAAAGCATGTACACCTGAGCCACTGTGGGAGCCAATGCAAAACACTTTCAAGGAATGAATTCAAGGAACGCAATTAATTCCCAAGCTCTTTTCCCCCAAAACCCTATTTTGGTTTCAAGCTAGAGTTCCCATACTCTGTTCAGACTTTAATTCCATGCTGTAATCTGTCCATCTTTGGTAACTGCCCAGCTGTAATTTGAACTGGCTGGTCAACAAACCAAACACCATCAAAGATTCTCATTTGTCTTGCTAAAGTCAAAAACACTGAAGATATTTAAATGTAAATATAACCTTTTACTGATCACACAATCTCAGGGAATTTTTTCCCCCTTTGGATAGTGTCACAATTGGGGTTCAAATTGTGAAGACCAAATGTGTAACTCATGCAAAAGCAATCACAATAGTTTGTTGCCATAGAAGTGAGCTGTTCTGTGCATTGCTGACAAGCCACTTTTTAAAGTTTACTTCTAAATGCATGTATAGTAAAATTCGCTCTTTTTGGTGCACAGTTTCTCAAGTTTTAACACATGCGTAGATTCAAGTAATTACCACCACAGAGAGGATACAGGACAGCTCTAACATCCTATACTCCCTTGCGCTGCCCCACCTGGAATCCCTGGGGACTACTGATCTGTTCCCTGTCCCTAGTCTGGCCTTTTCCAGAATGTCATGTAAATGAAGTAATTTGGGAAGCAGCCTCTTGTGCCTAGCTTCTTTCACTTAGCATAATTATATTTGAGATTCATCCATATTATTGTGTCATATTGATAAATCTCTGATGAGTGGAGGAATACCAGGTTCTTCGTCTGGAGTCGAATTGGAAAAAAAGACACGGACACACGTGGTGTGATTTTAAGGAGCAGGAGAGTTTAGTAGGCAAGAAAGACGGGAGAAGGCAGAAGGAAGAAGCTCCTCCGTACAGAGATGGAGGGGGCTCCAAAGCTGAAAGAGGAGACCCCACGTGCCACAGATAGCAGCCAGGTATATGAAGAGACTGGAGGAGACGGTGTTTGATTTGCATAGGGCTCAGGGGATTGGTTTGACCAGGTATGTCATTCATGTAGCCCTAGAAAAAATTGATCCTCCCACTCTAGTCTTTTAATATGCAAATGAAGGGCCCCATGGTGTTCTACACACGTGGGGATCTGTGGGGGCAGCCATGTTGCCAGGAACGTGTGGGGCAAGGGCAAGAAGACGATGATGGGAATCGCCATGTCCGGTGGACCCGGTTTCTAGTGGCTGGCATTTGCTTAATAAAGGTTGCCAGCTCAGCTAGAGCCGGAGCTTTTCTACCAGACAGGAAACGGTTTTGGAGCTGCCTTAAAAGAAATGAAAACTTCCCAAGGACCCCTTCTCCTCTCTATCTGCCTAAAATAATTACTTAATAACTCCTACAGCAATATGTTTATGCATGCATGTGTGTATATGCATGCATGTGTGTACATACATGCAGGTTTGTGTGTGCTTATATGTATATGTAATATATACATTATATATAACATTATTATCGTATATATAAGCTTTTAATTTTGAAGTAATTATAGAGTCAGAGGAACTGCAAAGATAGGAAGTGGTCTCTTGTACCCTCCAGCCAGTTTCTGCCAATGGTTAAATCTTATATAATTACAGCACGTCATCAGGAGCAGGACATTGACACTGATATTGTAGGAGCGGAGGGAAAACTGCCCCTTCGCCTTCTGAATGTTTGCTGAAAATCAACTGACAGAAGGGAGATTAATAGGAGAAAAGGGATTATGGTGGCTCGCACCTGTAATCCCAGCACTTTGGGAAGCCGAGGCGGGTGGATCGCTTGAGCCCAGGAGTTTGAGACCAGCCTGGCCAACTCTGGCGTAATCCTGTCTCCACTAAAAATACAAAAATTAGCCAGGCGAGGTGGTGCATATCTGTCATCCCAGCTACTGGAGAGGCTAAGGCAGGAGAATCTCTTGAGCTCGGGGAGGCGGAGGTTGCAGTGAGCCAAGATCGGGCCACTACACTCCAGCCTGGGCAACAGAGTGGGACTCGTCTCAAAAAAAAAAGGAGAAAAGGTATGCACATTTATTTGATCCGAGTTTTATGTGATGTAAGAGCCCAAAGATACAGGGGAAATCATCCATTTTTATGCGTGGGTTCAACTAAGTATGGGCAGCCCTGTAGAGATACTATCGGACAAAAAGGGTAAGATCTAATGCTGAGAGACTGAGTGGGGAAACCCAGCTAGGCCTGTGTGTCCAGATTCTTCTTGGCCTCTCTGAGCAACATTCTTTCTTTCTGGGTAGGGGGCAGGGCCCTCTCTGGAATGGGTTTCTCATGACCTAAAGTCAAACAAGGTGGGTCTGATAATTTCCTTATGTCCGGTTTTTACACAGAAAGGCCACTTGGCTAGGAGGGATTCTAGTTTCCATGACTAGCTTCAGGGGAGAATGAGGGGCCAGAGACAGGAAGACAGGAGAAGGTCAGAGAGAGCTGCTTCTGAGGTCTCCCTTTGGGGTGCCATTTTCTGAGCCCCAACAATATCATGTTTGCCATTTTATCACATGTGCGCGTTCCCATAACCCCACCTCAACCAGTATCAGGACCTCTTCCACCACCACCAAGATCTACCCCGTCAGCACCTCTGCAGTCTCTCTACTCCTTCCTTCCCCACCACTTACAGTCCCTGGGAATCACTCATCTGTTCTCCAATTCAAACATGTTACCTAAGTGGAATCCCACAGTATGCGACCTTTGAGATTTGTTGATTTCACTTAGCGTAATACCCTTGAGAAGTTGCTGTATGTATTCCTAGTTCATCCCTCTTTATTACTGGGTGTATCTCAGTGTATGTATTTTCCAGTTCGATTTCACATTCACCTGTTAATGGACAGTTGGATTGCTTCCAATGTTTGGCAATTATGAATAAAGCTGCTATAAATATTTGCATACAGATTTTTATGGCAACATACATTTTCATTTCTCTTGGGTAATACCTAGGAGAGGAATGGCTGAGTCACATGAAAAGTGAATGTTTATCTTTAAAAGAAACTGCTAAGCTGTTTTCCAAACTGGTTGCACTATTTGCATTCCCCAGCAATGTGTGAGGGTTTTACTTAGCTGCTTCCCATCTCTACCAGCACTTGTAACGCCAGGGGTTTTGGTTTTGTTTTTAGATGTTCTACTAGGTGTAAAGAGGCATCTCCTTGTTTTAATTTGCATTTATCAGGATACATTTGAAATAAGAAAAAAGAAAACTCAATTTGAAGAGATATTACCTGAATTTCCCTACTTCATATCTGTATTATTACTTAGCAGAGAATCTAATAAAGATTTGGAGGAGTTGCCACTCCCCCCACCTGCCCCCAACCCAGCCTCAGAAACCTGAAAATGGAAGTTATCAAGATAGTTGTCCGCTGTTTTGAACCATGAATAATCACTGCTGTCAACTAGTTTGTAGGCTGAGTGGAAAAAAAAAAAGCTGATCTAGTTCATTATAATTTACTTTAAATAAAAAAGCAATTTTTCTTCTTACTTCACACAAAATGTGTATTCTAGAAGCATTGTGTGAATATAATTTATATTCCTTGAATTTCATTCCAAGAGCACTGGAAATGCTTGATGTTTTGAGGAATTTGCAGAGGAATTCGTCTGTTAAAAACGGAAACTGCCAGGCGTGGTGGCACGCACCTGTGGTCCCAGCTACTCAGGAAGCTGAGGTGGGAGGATTGCTTGAGCCTGGGAGATCCAGGCTGCAGCGAGCTGTGATCTCACCACTGCACTCCAGCCTGAGCAGCATAGCAAGGCCCTGTCTCTAAAAAACACAAAACAGAGAATCAGCAGGGGTTCTTCTGAATCTGGGTCCAGGGGGCTGTCGGCCTTTCCCTGCCCTCCTCCCCATGTGAGAACTGCTCCACATGGTACCACTTCCAGGCTGGTCCCTGAGGAGGCTGGTAGAGCTCCCAGCATCACAAGGAGAAACCTCAGTTGGGATGGAGCTACAAGGAACCAGAACCCAGAGAGAGTCTGAAGTCAGGCAGCCACTATCCTGCAGGCAGGACAGATCAGGGCCTGCATCAAGAACTCAAAACTATGGCCGAGTGCCTTGGCTCACACCTGGAATCGCAGCACTTTGGGAGGCGGGGTGGGTGGATCACGAGGTCAGGAGTTCAAGACCAGCCTGACCAATATGGTGAAACGCCGTCTCTACTAAAAATACAAAAATTAGCCGGGTGTGGTGGCACACACTGGTAGTCCCAGCTACTCGGGAGGCTGAGGCAGGAGAATCACTTGAACCCGGGAGGCGGAGGTTGCGGTGAGCCAAGATGGTGCCACTGCACTCCAGCCTGGGTGACAGAGCCAGACTCTGTCACCAAAAAAAAAAAAAAAAAAAAAGCCAAAACTAAGGGGCCTGGGGGCTGGGCTGGATACCAGACCCAAACAGAAAGTTCTGTGGGGTGAGATTAAACAGACAATTTGCCCTCACTCCTCATCTCCTCACCCGGATAAGTGATTTAGGGTGGGGGCTATCTCTCCAGATGGCTCAGACAAGCATTCTCCCATAATTGGACAGAGAGGAGTGTCTTTTGAAATTAAAATGGGCAGGGTAGGCAAAAGTCACCTTTCTTATGGGAGACTAAACAATTTGGTTTTTGGAAGGTAGTATTTGTGGTAATGAGGTGAGGATAAGTTTATTCTTAGGTAAATACTAGAGGCTACCAGCAGCTGGTTGTGAGCCGGGAGATGGTGTGGAGAAAAAGCCTCCACAGGCTCGCCCTCTCCCCTCTTCTCTTACAGAACCTGGGCTCCTCCCAGCCTTCTCAAAGCCAGCAGAAGCCAGACAGCCACAGCGCAGCCAATAGGCGGTGAAAGCCCCAGCTGCAGTCAGCGGACTCCAGGGGAAGGCATAAGAAACAGGGCATTAGAGAATTCTTTGGCATTAGACAAGGGGCTGCATTTCCCCAGGGAAGGCTCTGCGGCTGGGCTGGATGGGCTGTAGCTGTGCGGCACAGGGCAGGGTGGCACTGCGGGTAGAGATTCCTTTAGGTAAAGCCGGAGTTTCTTATAATTGCTGATATTGAACACTATGGTGGTTTCCTCTGGGGGCAAGTGGCCTTTCCAGGGGAAGGGAGACCCCTTCTCCCAAGGCAGCAGAGGCTACAACAGTCCCATCCCATCCTTGTCAAAGAAGATGAAGGGGTGCACTGGAGTGATCACATGGGGACCCTCGTTTTCCTGCCCTAATTCTAGTTGACTTCATGTATCCGTATTTTTGTCTGAAGTAAAAAGCAACTAGCAATTCAACAGCTTATTTAAACATAGTTGTCTGTGTGAATAGTCCCTTATGGGTCTCTTCTACTTTCTTGCCCCACAGTGCTTGGTGTCTCACTCTGTGAAGGTGGTTAACTCTATTATTTAATACATATTAAGTCCCAGCTTATAACAAAATAACTTTCCTGCAAGTGACTGTGAATTCCTTATTGAGGCAGCCTGAAAAGTAGCTGGATCAGGGCCTCCAGATGTACTCCTTAACTTTCAGGTAATGCACTCAGGAACCAGGCATCCTCTGAATTGTCTTCCCATTTATCTTCTTTTGTCCAAGCTCAGAAAAAGAGACACTCCACCCAGCAAAGGTCCCCTCCAAGGCACCTTTGAAATGTTCTGCTAAAGAAGGTAAAAGATCTCTACAAGGAAAACTGCAAAACACTGGTGGAAGATATTGTAGATGACACACAAACGGAAAACCATCCCATGCTCATGGATCAGAAGAATTAATATTGTTAAAATGACCATACGGCCCAAAGCAGTCTACAGCTTCAATGCAATCCCCATCAAAATGCCAATGTCATTTTTCACAGAATTAGGAGAAACAACCCTAAAATTCATATGGAACCAAAAGAGAGCCTGAATGGCCAAAGCAATCCTAAGAAAAAAGAACAAAGCTGGAGGTCTCACATTACCCGACCTCAAATTATACTGCAAAGTCTATAGTAATCAAAACACCATTGTACTGGCCAGGTGCAGTGGCTCACACCTATAATCCCAGCATTTTGGGAGGCTGAGGCAGGTGGATCGTCTGAGGTCAGGAGTTCAAGACCAGCCTGGCCAACATGGTGAAACCCCATCTCTACTAAAAATAAAAAAATTAGCTGGGCGTGGTGGCAAGCGCCTGTAATCCCAGCTACTCAAGTGGTTGAGGCAGGAGAATCACTTGAACCTTGGAGGCAGAGGCTCCAGTGAACCAAAATTTCACCACTGTACTCCAGCCTGGGTGACAGAGAGAGACTCCATCTCAAACAAACAAACAAACAAAAAACAGCATGGTACTGCTATAAAAATAGATAGATACTCAGTTCTACAAATGGATGGAACAGAATAGGAAACCAGAAGTAAAGTCACATATCTACAGCCAATTGATCTTTGACAAAGCCAACAAAGGCATACACTGAGGAAAGGATACCCTTTTCGATCAATGGTGCTGGGAAAATTGAATTGCCATAAGCAGAAGAATGAAACTGGACCCCTGTCCCTAATCATATACAAAAATCAACTCAAGATGGATTAGGCCAGGCACAGTGGCTCACGCCTGTAATCCCAACACTTTGGGAGGCCGAGGTAGGCAGATCACAAGGTCAGGAGTTTGAGACCAGCCTGGCCAACATGGTGAAACCCCATCTCTACTAAAAATACAAAAAATTAGCCAGGCGTGGTGGCAGGCATCTATAGTCCCAGCTACTTGGGAGGCTGAGGCAGGAGAATTGCTTGAACCCGGGAGGCAGACTGAGATCGCACCACTGCACTCCAGCCTGGGTGACAGAGCAAGACTCCATCCAAAAAAAAAAAGACGTATTAAAGACTTAAATGTAAGACCTGAAACTATTAAAATACTAGGAGAAAACCTAGGGAAAACTCGTTTGGACATTGATCTAGGCAAAGAATTCATAACTAAGACCTCAAAAGCACAAGCAACAACAACAACAACAAAATAGACAAATGGGACTTAACTAAAAACCTTCTGCACTGAAAATAATAGTAACAATAACGATAAACAACAGGCTGAACAGACAGCCTGCAGAATGGGACAAAATACCTGCAAACTGTATATCCAACAGAGAACTACTGTCTGGAATTTACAAAGAACTCAAAAACAAATAATCCCATTAAAAAGTGAGCAAAGGGCATAAATAAACATTTTTCAAAAGAAGACATGCAAAAATGGCCAACAAGCACATGAAAACCTGCCCAAGTTCACTAATCATCAGAGAAGTGCAAATTAAAACCATAATGAAATACCATCTTACACCAGTCAGAAGGGGTGTTAAAAAATCAAAAAATAACAGACGTTGGTGAGAATGAAGAGAAAGGGAATGCTTATACGTTTGCTGGGAATATAAATTAGTGCAACTTTTATGAAAAACAGTACAGAGATATATCAAAGGACTAAAAATAGATCTACCATTCCATCTGCAATCTCACTACTGGGTATCAACTCAAAGACAGATAAATTATTACGTAAAAAAAGACACTTGCATTCGTACATTTATGATTTACAGCACTATTCACAGTCGCAAAGATATGGAACCTACCTTGGTGTCCATCATCGCAAGATTGGATAAAGAAAATGTAGTCTGTATATATGCAATGGAATCCTCTTCAGTCATAAAAAAGAATAAAATTGGCCAGGTGTGGTGGCTCACGCCTCCTGTAATCCCAGCACTTTGGGAGGCCCAGGTGGGTGGATCACCTGAGGCCAGGAGTTCGAGACTGTCCTGGCCAACACAAAGAGACCCTGTTTCTACAAAAACACAAAAATCAGCCGGGCATGATGGTGCATGCCTGTAATCCCAGCTACTCGGGAGACTGAGGCAGGAGCATAGCTTGAACCTGGGAGGCAGAGGTTGCAGTGAGCCAAGATTGTGCCATTGCACTCTACCCTGAGTGACAGAATGAGACTCCATCTCAAATAAATAAATAAAAAAAAATAAAATTCCATCCTTTTGTAGCAACATGGATGGAACTGGAGGCCATTATCTAAAGTGAAACAACTCAGAAAGTCAGAAACTGTTTATTCTCACCTATAAGTGGGAGCTAAATAATGTGTACATGTGGACAGAGAGTGTGAAACGATAGACACTGAAGACTTGGGTAGGGGCACAAGGGGGAGCTTGATGAGAAATTACTTAATGGGTGCAGTGTACATTATTCCCATGATGGATATGCTAAAAACCAAGACTTCACCACTATACAATATATACACGCAACAAAATTGCACTGTAATTCCAGTACTTTGGGAGGCCTAAGTGGGAGGATTGCTTGAGCCTGGGAGTTCAAGACCAGCCTGGGCAACATAAGTCTAGATGTTGCACGGCTCACAGGCAGTTCCTTTACATGGAGCCCTTCCAGGTCCAAGGAGTCCCCAGGGAGGCCAGCCCCAACCTGAGTCATCCGAGAGCCACACCAACTTCCTAGGGAAGCCCTCCAACCAGGGCCTGCTTGACCACTGTGGGCTTATTCAGGACAGGGTCCCGCAACCACCCCCTTGCCCTAGTAATCATAGATTCTAGCATCTTGGAAAAGTGCCTGCTGAGCCCCCAGCTCATCACTGTAAAGTGAAGCCAGTGTTCCAAGAAGCCCAGTCTTCAAGATAGATGAAAGCTGACGCTATTTTAAGGAACTGAGATGTGTCTTTCTGTCAACAGAATATGATACAAATGACCCTTCTGTGGCAAGATCACTAAGAATAAGCAGTTAGGGAGAAATTTTCAGCTCTTGAAAGACTAATGGATGTAGAAGTGAAAAAATAGACTAACGCCTCCCATTTGCCCACTGGTGATGTGTGTGGGCAGACACAGTTACTTCCCGCCACCTCCACAGAGTGCCACTGAGGTGTGGAATCACAGCATTTCGAGATTAGCTTTTTGTCGGGCGTGGTGCTGTATGCCTGTAATCCTAGCCCTTTGGGAGGCTGAGGCAGGAGGATCGCTTGAGCACAGGAGTTCAAGAGATTAACTTCTCCCCCAGAGTGAGGTTGCTGTGTCTTTGTATGCTACTGAGGGTCTGACTTCCCCACCCAGATGTAGGTGTGTTTCAGTCTTTGGGTTCAGTGGCTGGATTTTTGTGTGAGCAGCAAGGGGTCACTGAATTCTCTCTTCAGCATGCCCCTCTACATCAAGAGTCAACAAATTCTGTAAAGCACGTTAGTAGGCTGAGCTCAGTGGCTCACACCAGTCATCCCAGCACTGTCGGAGGCCAAGTCAGGTGGATCGCCTGAGCCCAGGAGTTTGAGACCAGCCTGGGCAACATGGTGGAACCCTGTCTCTACAAATAAAATAAAATAAAATAAATTAACGGGGCATGGTGGCGCACACCACCATGTCCCAGCTACTTAGGAGGCTGAGGCGGTAGGATCACTTAAGCCGAGGAGGTCAAGGCTGCAGTGAGCCAAGATGACACCACTGCATTCCAGCTTGGGTGATAGAGTGAGACTGTTTCAAATTTAAAAAGAGAAAAAAAAGTGGGGGAGGAAGGGGTAGCTCTGTATTTTGGCCTGCAGGGTATAGTGTGCTCACCTCTGCTCCAGAGTCAAAGAGATGAAAAAATTTACCCCTTTTCACTATTTTTGGGTGATGCCTGGTCATTTTCATTCAACAAGTACTTATTGAGCAGTCTACTATTATGCCAGGCTCCATTATGTGAGTTTGGGATACAACAGAGAACAAGATATACAAAGATCTCTGCCTCACGGAACTTAGCAAGGCAAGACGTGTTCAAGGAACTGTAAGGAAACCAGTGTAACTAGAGGGAAGGATATGAGGGTCAGGGAAGAAGTGTCAAAAATGTGTCCTTTAGTAGATGAGAAAGACAGAATTTGGCACACAAAAGGAGGTTTTAGCTTTAGATAGCTTTAGATAGTTGCTTAGAGAAGGGCCATATCTGGACTTGCCCTCTTGCTATAAACAATTAGAAAATTAGGAAAGAATGTAATGCCTGAGAGAAGAGAAATAAATGAGTGAACCCCGCAGTCATCCAGAGGTTCTGCCTGGAGGCAGAAGACAAGGAGGAAGAACTCAGGCAGAGCAAGGCAGACTTACTGAGTAGCGACAGAGCAGAGTTAGAAGAGGCCGAGGCACCTGGAATTTGCAGGGTGGAGTGCCAGCAAGGGGTACTGTGAAGACAGAGTCTTCGTAAATCTCTTGGGTTGGGGTCCTCATGAATGTAGCTGAATAGTAAACTGTGGATGCCCAGAGTCGGCCTCCACAACGCTGGATGAGGAACTATCACAAGCTATGATCTGAACAATTCTCAGGACTCACATGCGGGTGGGAGAGGTTTGAGTTATGATCAGTTAGGGTGGAAAGACTTCTTTGCACTCTCATAGCGTTTAACAGAGACCTCAGAAGGGTCACACCTTAGTAGTAGAGGTTAACTATTAATCCTCAGTTATTCACCAAAGTAAAAGCTACTCTAGACTTGCCCAAACAAATCTTAAATGCATGATGCGAAAGGATCAAGAAAGTGACTTTACCTATCAAAATAAACACTCTTCAAAGAAAAACAATAAAATCTAGGCTTTCAACAAAACTAACATTTAATCAAAAACTACTAGACATGTGAGGAAGCAGGAAAACGTAGCCAATACCAGGAGAAGAATTAGTCAATGTAATCATACTCAGAAATGACAGAAGTGATGGAGTCTACCAACCAAGACAGTAAAAGAACTCTTATAACAGCTCAAGCATCAAAGAAAAACATGCATATGATAAGGAGAGAGACAGAAGATACAAAAAAAGAACTAAACATAACTTCTAGAATTAAAAAATGTGATATTGTAAATAAAAAATTTACCAGATGGGCTTAATAGCAGATTAAAATGTGTATTTAAAAGAGATCAGTTAACATGAAGACATAGCAATAGAAACTATACAAACAGGAGCACAGAGAGAGAAACACATGCTTGGGGAAGAAAACTAACTTAGCATTGGTGACTTTATGGCAATATAAAGAAGTCTAATGTATTTATAATTACAGTCTCAGAGAGGAAGGGAGGTAAAAAATATTTGAAGAAATGGTGGCAGAAATGTTTCCATATTCAATATAAACTCTAAACCCACATATTTAAGGAGCTCCACTAAGCAGGATAAATTTTTAGAAATCAGGCTAAGGCACATCATAATCAAATGTTGAAAACACAAGGAGAAAAGGTATTAAAATAGCCAAATTAAAAGATGTCAGATTTCTCATCAAAAACAATGCAAGTCAGAAGACAATGGAATGGAATCCCTAAGATGCTGAAAGAAAAAAATCTGTCACCTCTCTATTCTATATTCCAAGAAAATATCATTAAAAAGGAAGCAAAGGCTGGGCGTGGTGGCTCACGCCTGTAATCCCAGCACTTTAGGAGGCCGAGGTGGGCGGATCACGAGGTCAGGAGATCGAGACCCTCCTGGCTAACACGGTGAAACCCCATCTCTACTAAAAATACAAAAAATTAGCTGGGCGTGGTGGTGGCACCTGTAGTCCCAGCTACTCCGGAGGCTGAGGCAGGAGAATGGCGGGAACCCGGGAGGCGGAGCTTGCAATGAGCCGAGATCGCACCACTGCACTCCAGCCTGGGCAACACAGTGAGACTCCGTCTCAAAAAAAAAAATAAATAAAAAGAGGAAGCAAAATACTTTCAGACATGCAAAAGCTGAGAGAATTTGTTGACAGAAGAGTTGTAATGCAAGAAATATTAAAAGATTATTTTTAAGGCTAAAAAAAAATGATGCCAGATGATAACTTGGATCCGTAGAAAAGAGAAAAGAGCGCCAGAAATGGTAAACATATAGGTGATCAGAAAAAACTTTTTCCTGGTTTTCAAAATTTTATTAACATATATTTGCTTAAAACAAAATAATAACAATGTGTTGTTAGTTTTATAAGATATATAGAAATAAAATGCATAACAGTAACAATCCAAAGGACAAGAAAGAGAAAATGAAAGTATATTATTGTAAGTTTCTTACCTTTTACAGGAAGTGACATAATATTATGACAAACCCTAGAACAACCACTGAAAAACCCCAAAGAGATATAAGTAATAACCAATGGATAATATATTAAAAATATGTTAATTAAGAAGAAGGAAAAAAGAAACACAAATAATGGATAGATGAGATATTAAGATGGTAAACCTAAACTCAACCATACTGACAATGACATTAGATGTAAAGGGCCTTAGCTCTCCCCAATCAAATGACAAAGACCAAAAAGCAATATCCAGATATATGCTGTTTATAAGAAATGGACTTTAAAAATAAAGATATTTGAGGTGATAGATATGCTGATTAGCCTGGTCTGATCATTTCATAATGTATACACATATCAAAATATCACATTGTACCCCATAAATATGTACAACTATTATTTGTCAACTAAAAATTAAACTATAAAAATAAATTCATACGTATAAAGATATAGAAAGGTTAAAAGTAAAAGGATGAAAAAGGACATACCAAGCGAATGCTAATCATATAAAATCTGAAGTGACCACATGAATTGATACAAAGTAGACTTCAGGATAAGGAATATTTCCAGGGATAAAGAGAAATATCTCACAATGATAAACAAGTCAATTCTTCAAAAAGATAATAAATAGCCCTAATTGTATAGACATCTAATAGCAGAGCTTCAAAATAGATGAGGCAAAAATGGGTGGAACTGAAAGGATGAAAAAGCAAGTCCTCAATTACAGCCAGAGACTTAACACTCCTCCTGATAACCTTAGATCAAGTAGACAGAAAATCATATGGCCATAGGAGACTCGAACAACTCTATCAACCAACCACCTTGTCTTGTGTGTGTGTGTTTTTTGTTTTGTTTTTTTGTTTTGTTTTGTTTTGTTTTTAGATGGAGTCTCGCTCTGCCACTCAGGCTGGAGTTCAGTGGCCCAACCTAGGCTCACTCTAGTCTCTCCCTTCCGGGTTGAAGCAATTCTCCTGCCTCAGCCTCTCGAGCAGCTGGGACTACAGGTGCATGCCACCACGCCCAGCTAATTTTTTTTTTTATTTTTAGTACAGACGGAATTTCACCATATTGGCTAGGCTGGTCTCAAACTCCTGACCTCGTGATCTGCCCACCTCGGCCTCCCAAAGTGCTGGGATTACAGGTGTGAGCCACTGGGCCCAGCCCCAACCACCTTGTCTTAATTGACATTTATAGATCGCCCCACCTCACAACAGCAGAAAATATATTCTTTTTGAATGTACATTGAATATTCACTAAGTAGAGCATATATTGGGTCATAAATCAAGTCTCAATAAATTTAAAATAACCAAAATTATACAACATATATTCTCTGACCAAATATCTGAATTTAAATTAGAAATTAACAATTAGGAGATATATGGGAAATCCCTCAATATTTAGAAATCAAGCAACTCACTCCTAAATAACCCAAGGGCCAAAGAAGGAATCACCAGGAAAATTTTCAAAAAACTGAATGATCATAAAAGCATCACATATTAAAATCTGTAAGAAGCAGCTCAAGTAATGCATAGAAGAAACATATATTGCCTTAGTGCTAAAGTAGAAAAGAAGAATGATCTAAAAATTATTTAATCTTCCACCTTAAGAAGCTGGACAAAGAAGAACAAATAAATCCAAGTTACAGATTAGAGCAGCAATCAAAATAGAAAATTGAAAAACAATGGGGAAAAACCCCCAGTGAAACTAGAAACTGGTTCTAGATAAGCGCATCCAGATAACAGAGTGTGTGGGTTCAGATACTGGGGTGGCTGGAGTGGGTGCCTCTGTGGAAGTTCTTTTCTGACTGCCTCAATAGTCTCAGTGAAATTGGAAGCAAGGGCAGCCACAAGGTAAAGAAAGGAGAGAAGGTGCTGGAGCTTTGAGGGGGAAGGGGAAGTTGCAAAACAGGCCTCTGAAGAGTGTGGAATGGTGATTGTAAAAAGTCTCTTGTATGATGACCTGGTAGCAACTAGGCTCCCACGACAGCCAGTGCACCTTCACACCAGTGTTTAATTATATTTAATAACACCTTGTAAAATACAGGTAGGGGAGGTATGATTGCCCCATTGTATGGATGAAGAAACTGAAATACCAAAAGGCTGCCTGGCTGGCCCCAGGTCATGAAATCTCTTACTGGTAAATGAAGGTCTAGAATCCAGGCTCTGGACTCAGCCCTTGGCCAGCCCCTTGCAAGCATCTCTGCAGAATGAGCAATCAGAGAATTGGCAGAATCATCATTCGCATTTGGGCAGTTGGTAATTCATCTTCCTATATTTGATAGTTGCTGTTTTAAAGTTTGTTTTTAAATAGGCTTTTAAAGTAAAATTCCAATCTCCACTTCAAATTTTTAAGACTTCCTCCTGGAGTAAACTGGCAGTTCTGTAGGCTTGAGAGATGGTGAGGTCAGTTGGCTAGAAACGTGATATGCAGAGACAGGTAACGCTGGGCTGTATTACTGCGAAACTCACTCTGACCTTGATAATTACACTTGCTGTTGACAAATGTCAAACAGCACATCTCACCTGTCTCTTGGGAAATTTTTTTTTTTTTTTTAACTTAAGGTCCTCGAATAAAAACGATATTAAAACACCATCTTTAACTTTCACCTTAACTTCAGACATAATTACTTCCAAAAATTTTAGTAAGCAGTTTAAAATTTGTTTTATTATATTTTCTTAGAGTCTAATTCGTATAAAAGGGAAAAAAACACTGGATCAGGTGTCACAGATCTAAGGGTTTCTAATCTCAGGCCTTCAAGCCCTGCTGAATGTGAGACCTCAGCAGGATCTTGTCCCCTGGTGTTTGGGTTTCTTGTCTAAAGCAGGCTGGAGTCCGAGGGCTCGAAGGCCTCTTTCATCTCTCCCATCCCACCATTCTTAACAGCAGCCACACGTTCGAAACACAAATTCTACCCAATTTACTTGTAGAAGCAATATTTTATCAGTTGCTGAAATCTAATTCATGATGATTCATAAGAATGGATAGACACTTAAAAGTAAGAAAAGAAAATTACATTCTTTGGAAGGAAGTGACAAAGTAGGAACTGAATATTACTGTTGATTAATTCAACATATATTTATTATGTGTCTCTTATGTGCTGGGTATGGCTCTGGGCACTAAAGATATAGCAGCAAATAACACAAATAGAAATTCTTTCCCTGAGGGCCTTTTAGTGGGAGCAGGTAGATGATAAGGGAATAAGTAAAATGTAGATGGTAAGTGCTAAAAAGAAAAACAAAACGTGGAAAGGAAATAGGGAATAATTTTGGTATAAGGCCTAAAATTAAGGCTCAATATTAAGTGCTGCCTTGACATCTGGTGGAACTAAGAGGACCTTGAATGACTGTTAGAAATGCTTGTTCTCCGGTGCCATAAAGAAATAGCACATTTAATCTCCTCAGCAAGGCCATTTTTACTTTCCGCAGAAAGGGTACACTCGCCAGCAGTTTTGCCATGTGAATACACCGAACAAAGGAGACAGGGTCATTTATAACCTGATGTGTCCACCCTACTGCTGTGTCCGGTTTCAATTGGCTGGAACGGGACCTCACATTCTGTATTTGTCCCAATTGGCTAGCAACTTAGAACTTTTTAAAAGAGGCAAAGGCAGAGGAGAACAAAGAAAGGAGGAAGTAACCTGTGGAATGCTGAGAAAGGTAAAAACACCTTCGAATAAGGAAGAGGAACAGGCTATGACCTAATGCTCACTTGGACCAGTATAAATAAGCATGCCAGGGCAAATATTTAGGCTAAATTGTGGGAGCTAAGAACATGAAGTACATTGATTTCTTTATTACACCTAGCAGATATTTAAGAATGTTAGCACAGGTCTTTGAATAAATTTTGCTTCTATGAGAAGTTACTGTTTATTCCTAATTAGATGGGGAGGAAAGTCTTTGAAGAAGAACCTCTACTTTACCTTTTACAATGACCTAACTTCAAGGTCCCCTTCCCACTCTGCTTCCCTGGGTAAGGCCTCCTACCCAAAGAACCCTCCTTATCAAGGGGTCAGGTGCAGCTCCTGCTCATCCCTGAAGGGGGCTTCAGTTCCCCACCAGCCCATGGAATTATTCAAACAAGCCAATCACACCTTCCTTTGGGAACAGGGGTCACTCACCCCCTTGATACTACAAAACCTGCCTCCGCCAGCCCCTCGATCTTCACTCCGTTACAGAGTGCAGTCCCGTGTGGTGTGTGGAATCCTTTTCCTCCAGGCTGTGACTACACGTGACTAATGAATTGCTGCTGATCTCACCTTTCATATGTCAAGTGCTTGGCCATCTGGTAACCCCAGGGCGGGAATCCCTCCCTCACCAATAGCGTGAGTAAGAGGCCGTGGACATGGCCATGAAGTGAAGTTCCAGTTTGGGATGATGAACACGTGGCCAGTTAGCTGGTCTCAGCAAACTCATCCAGAAATGGTCCTGGACATATGTTAAAGGTAGAACTGACAGAATTTGAAAGCAAATTGGATATCTTGTAGGATGGAAATGGATAGAGACGATACAATGTTGTGAGTGTACTTAGTGCCACAACTTGTACACTTAGAAATGGTTTAAATGGTCAATTCTATATTACATATATTTTTCCACAATAAGAATACTATTAAAAAGACAATGATGCAGGGAAAGAGTAACATTTTCAATAGGATGATAAGGAAAGACGTTTCAGAGGAGTTGACATTGGACAAAGATCAGAAGAGGGAGCAAGTCATCTGCGTATCTGTGGGGCAAGTAAGAGCAGGTGCAAACCTGAAGCCAAGCACATAACTGGACGTTCAAGGAATAAGCAGGACCCGTGAGGAGCAAGCAAGAGGAGAGGATGAAATGAGCTCAAAGACGTGCCTGGGAATGGAATGGGGTCACCACAATGCCTAGCAGGCCTTTATAAGAGCCTTGGCTTCGCTTGGCTGAGGCATAAGCACAGATGTAGCGTAACCTGACTCAAATGCTACAGGATCACTCTGCTCTGTTGGGTACAGACTGCAGAGGCAAGGGTAGAAGTAAGACCAGTTAGGTGTTGTCGCAAAATCCAGCTGAGAGTGGAAGCTGGCTCGACTAGGGTGGTAGCACAGGTGATGATGAAAAATGGTTCTGGATGTATTTTAAAGATAGAACTGACAAGATGTGAAGGCAAGTTGGATATCATGTATGAGAGACAGCAGGAAGAGGATAAGTTGCCCTTAATACAAATGGGGACAACAACAGGGGGAACAATTAGCAGAGGAGGAGAACAGGATCTCTGCTGCATTCTAACAGCTAGAAGTGAATCACTAAGTCCAGTCCACAATAGTGGGGTCGGGGGAATTAAGCTCTGCCTCTTAAAGGAAGGGTCATTAAACCACCACAACATAGGAGGTAAGATAATACAAGGCACACCAGCATGTTTTTATAATAAACTTGAAGAACGAGCCAGGCATGGTGGCTCACGCCTGAAATCCCAGCACTCTGGGAGGCCGAAGTGAGAGGACCACTTGAGCCTGGGAGGTTGAAGCTGCAGTGAGCTGTGATCCTGCCACTACACTTTAGCCTTGGCAACAGAGCAAGACCCTGTCTCAAAAAAACCCAAAAAACCAAAAAACAACTTGAATAATAGATACCTCGAATGAGTTTGCTGAGACCACCTGACTGACCACGGGTGGAGCAAACCGTTGTCTGCATGGGACACCTCTGGACTCATCACTGTGTCTGCATGGGACACCTCTGGACTCATCACTGTGTCTTCATGGGACACCTCTGGACTCATCACTGTGTCTTCATGGGACACCTCTGGACTCATCACTGTGTCTTCATGGGACACCCCTGGACTCATCACTGTGTCTGCATGGGACACCTCTGGACTCACTACTGTGGACACAGTCTTTCCTCCAACAGGGAATATGGCAAGACACACATAAAAGGAGAGCCTGTAAAAACCGACCTGAAAACGTGTTTCCTGGAAAACACACTTCATGGTGAGAAGCCATTTTAAAACCACACACATTTAGAACTCACTAGCACATTAAATAACAGAATAATCTCTCTGGCTTTGCAAGAGGAAAAGTAAAGTACTGTGAGAGGAAGCCTACTTACTGTTTGTTAATCAAGTTCAGCATGGATTGGAAGTTGGATTTCAAGTTTTTTCTTTTCCTTTTTTTTTTTTTTTTTTTTTTTGAGACGGGGTCTCGCTTTGTCGCCCAGGCTGGAGTGCAGTGGCGCGATCTCGGCTCACTGCAAGCTCCACCTCCCGGGTTTACGCCATTCTCCTGCCTCAGCCTCCCGAGTAGCTGGGACTACAGGCGCCCGCCACCTCGCCCAGCTAGGTTTTTGTATTTTTTAGTATAGACGGGGTTTCACCGTGTTAGCCAGGATGGTCTCGATCTCCTGACCTCGTGATCCGCCCATCTCAGCCTCCCAAAGTGCTGGGATTACAGGCTTGAGCCACCGTGCCCAGCCTTTTTCCTTTTTTTTTGAGATGGAGTCTCACTCTGTTGCCCAGGCTGGAGTGCAGTGGCATGATGATCATGGCTCACTGCAGCCTCAAACTTTCTGGGCTCTGGTGATCCTCGCAACTCAGCCTCCTGGGTACCTGGGACTGCAGGTGTGCTTCACCACACCCAGCTAATTTTTGTTTTGTTTTTAAAGACAGTGTTTTGCCACATTGCCCAGGCTGGTCTGCAACTCCTGGGCTCAAGTGATCCACTCTCTCCAGCCTTCCAAAGTATTGGGATTATAGATGTAAGCCACTGCACTTGGCCTCAAGGTTTTTTTTTTGTTTTTTTTGTTTTTTTTTGTCTCCATTTCCTTTCTGTTTAGCTTCTAACTGGTATCTTCTCAGGCTTTTAGAAACATAAGTATGATTGATATACATAGCGTTCCAAAGAAGATAAGTAGGAGAAAAATCATGATTTTTAATTCAAGTAAGACGGAGCCAAATTACATTGATCTCCCTGGTTAGAGAGTTAGATGATATCTCCTCTTACCATAATATCAATCATCACTATCAGCACTTTTTATTGAATCCTAACTCATGTTCCAGACTATACTATTTGTCTTAATCCATTTGGGTTATTTAACAAAATACTGTAAACCAAGTGGCTTATAAAAAATAGAAACATATTTCTCCCAGTTCTGGAGGCTGGGAAGTCCAAGATCAAGATGCTGGCAGATTCAGTGTCTGGTGAGGACCTCCTTCCTGGTTCACAGATGGCAGCTTCCAGCTGTGTCCTCACACGGCGAAAGGGACAAGGAGTCTCTTTAAGGCCTCTTTTATAAGGGAACTAATCCCATTTATGAGATCTGCTACCATGACCAAGTTACCTCCCAGAGTCTTCACCTCCAGATGTGGTAGCGTGGAGGGTTATGATTTCAACATACGAATTGGAGTTGGGGGGGACATAGATATTCAGTCCATAGCACTATCCTACTCTTTTCTATTCTCATCTATTCTATGCGCCTTACATACTTTCATTCTTCATCATAATACTTGAGATGGATCATTTTATCCATTTACAAATGGGGAATCTGAAGCTTAGAGAAGTGAAGTGACTTGCCCAAGGTCACACAACTAATAGTAGCAAATTATCATGAAGAAGGCACTGAAATAGGAATTCAGAGACCCTGGCTTAGTCCTGGTTCTGCCAATAATGAGCAGTGTCATTTGAGCTAATTTAACTAAAACCTAAGATTCATCCCAGCTCTAAAATTCTAAGAATTTTGTGTATTTGCCCCTGGTGCCAACCATCTTGTAAGACTAACCTAGACATGTGGATGCCTGAGGCAGACTAATAACTTGATGTCCCTTCAAATTCATATTCTCTAAGTAGTTGTTCAGCTCTGCCACTGAACACTGGACTCTGACCAGGAGAAGGGGAAGGGAAGGGAGAGCAAGGCCGGGCCAGTGTTCAGTCTCTTTCTTTGTTCCATTCATACCCAAACTTGCATAACAGAAGCCACTTCCGAGTTTACGGAACCCATCTTCAATGAAAGACACTTTGTTAATAATAAGATATTGGGAGGCTGAGGCGGGAGGATCGTTTGAGGCCAGGAGTTTGAGACCAGCCTAGCCAACATGGCAAAACCCCATCTCTACTAAAAGTACAAAAGTTAGCCACTGCGGTGGTGCACATCTGTGATCCCAGATACTTGGGAGACTGAGGCACGAGAATTGCTTGAACCTGGGAAGTGGAGGTTGCAGTGAGCAGAGATTGTGCCATTACACTCCAGCCTGCATGGCAGAGTCTCACTCTTAGAGACTTATAAAAAATAGAAACATAGAACTTATAAAAAAAAAACAAAAAAGATAACAATAAGATTAACTAATAAGATTGCTGATTATAAGTTAATAAGTTAAAAGAATTTTGTAATGCCAGAGATATTATCAGTGACTGCATTACTGACTGAACATCCTCATTTGAGAGCCCTGAGTGGAAAGAGGAAAGATAAAATTGAATGTTTTTCCCTACAACCATCAGCTCTTCAACAAAGCTGATGAAAATGAGCAATGGGGAAAGGACTTTGTATTCTATTTCTAATGGTGCTGGGAAAACTGGCTAGCCATATGCAGAAGACTGAAACTGGACCCCTTCCTTATACCATATACAAAAATCAACTCAAAATGGATTAAAGACTTAAATGTAAAACCCAAAACTATAAAAATCCTGAAAGACAACCCAGGAAATACCATTCTGGACATAGGAACGGGCAAAGATTTCATGAGAAAAACACCAAAAGCAATTGCAATGAAAGCAAAAATTTACAAATGGGATCTAATTAAACTTAAGCGCTTCTGCACAGCAAAATAAACTCAGCAAAGTAAACAGACAACCTACAGAATGGGAGGAAGTATTTGCAAATATTTTCTCATGTCATGTCATGCATTTGACAAAGGTTGAATATCCCACATCTATAAGGAACTTAAACAAATTTACAAGCAAAAAACAAACAACCCCATTAAAAAGTGGGCAAAGGACATGAACAGATATTTTTCAAAAGAAGACATACACGCAGCCAACAAGCATATGAAAAAAAGTTCAACATCACTGATCATTAGAGAAATGCAAAACAAAACCACAATGAGACAACATCTCACACAAATCAGAATGGCTGTTATTAAAAATTTGAAAAATAACAGATGCTGGCAAGGTTGTGGAGAAAAAGGAATGCTTATACACTGTTGGTGGGAGTAAAAATTGTTCAACCATTGTGGAAAGCAGTGTGGCGATTCTTCAAAAAATTGCTAAAAACAGAACTACCATTTGACACAGCAATCCCATTACTTGGTATATACCCAGAAGAATATAAATCATTCTACCATAAAGACACATGCACATGGATGTTCATCACAGCACTTTTCACAATAGCAAAGACATGGAATCAACCTAAATGCCCATCAATGACAGATTGGATAAAGAACATGTAGTACATATACACCATGGGATACTATGCAGCCCTGTTGTAGGAGTTATTAGAAATTATTTTAGGCACATAGAGAGGAAAAGGGGTCCTTGGAAAGTTTTCATTTTTAAATTTCTTGTCATTTCTTGTCTAGCTGGAAAGGCCCAGCTCTTGGAGTCAGTTGGTAACTTTTTTTTTTTTTGAGACGGACTCTCACTCTGTCGCCCAGCCTGGAGTGCAGTGGCTGGATCTCTGCTCACTGCATGCTCCGCCTCCCAGGTTTACACAATTCTCCTGCCTCAGCCTCCCAAGTAGTTGGGACTACAGGCACCCACCACCATGCCCAGCTAGTTTTTTGTATTTTTTTAGTAGAGACGGGGTTTCACCATGTTAGCCAGGATGGTCTCGATCTCCTGACCTCGTGATCCGCCCATCTTGGCCTCCCAAAGTGCTGGGATTACAGACTTCAGCCACCACGCCTGGCCAGTTGGCAACCTTTGATATGCAAATGCAGGTCATTAGAAACTGGGTCCACCCAAACTTGGTGATTCCCGTGCCCTTCTTGCCCTTGCCCCCATATGTGCCTGGCAACATGGCCGCTCCCACATATCCCCATGTTGTAGAACATCAGGGCACCCTGTATTTGCATATTAAAAGGCTAGGGTGGGAGGGCCAGCTTTTCTGCTGGCTACATGAATGACATGCCTGGTCAAACCAATCCCTGTGCCCTATGCAAATCAGACACCACCTCCTCCAGCCTCTACATATATACCTGGCTGGTTTCTGCCCCCCGGGGGTTCCCTCTCTTGGCTTTGGAGCCCCCTCCCTTTGTCTCTGTACAGGGGTGCTTCTTCCTTCTTTCCTTCCCCTTCTATCTTGCCTATTAAACTCTCCACTCCTTAAAACCACTCCACGTGTGTCCATGTCGTTTTATCTAAACTGGCATGAGGACCAAGAACCCTGGTGTTCCTCTATTCATTGGAGCCATATCACAGCCATTAAGAAGAACAAGATTGTGTCTTTTGTGAGAACATGGATGGAGCTGGAGGCCATTATCCTTAGCAAACTAACTCAGGAACAGAAAACCAAATACCACATGTTCTCACTTATAAGTGGGAGCTAAATGATGAGAAATCATGGACACAAAAAGAGGGGAAAAATAGATACTGGGGTTCACTTGAGGGTGGAGATTGGGAAGAGGGAGACAATCAGAAAAAATAACTATTGGGTACTAAGCCTAGTGAGAGGTGAGGCTGGCTGGACTTCTGGGTTGGGTGGAGACTTGGAGAACTTTTCTGTCTAACTAAAGGATTGTAAACACACTAATCAGCGCTCTGTGTCTAGCTAAAGGTTTGTAAACACATCAGTCAGAACTCTGTAAAAATGTATCAATCAGCACTCTGTGTCTAGCTAAAGGTTTGTAAACACACCAGTCAGCCCTCCATAAAAACAGACCTCTCAGCGCTCTGTAAATGGACCAATCAGCAGGATGTGGGTGGGGCCAAATAAGGGAATAAAAGCTGGCCACCAGAGCCAGCAGCGGCAACCTGCTTGGGTGCCCTTACATGCTGTGGAAGCTTTGTTCTTTAGCTCTTCACAATAAATCTTGCTGCGGCTCACTCTTTGGGTCTGCACTACCTTTATGAGCTGTAACACTCACTGCAGAGGTCTGCGACTTCACTCCTGAAGTCAGCAAGACCACGAACCCATCAGAAGGAGGAAACTCTAGACACATCTGAACATCTGAAGGAACAAACTCCAGACATACCATCTTTAAGAACTTAATACTCACCACAAGGGTCTGCAGCTTCCTTCTTGAAGTCAGCGAGACCAAGAACCCACAGGAAGGAAGAAACTCTGGACACAGCTGAACATCTGAAGGAACAAACTCTGGACACACCATCTTTAAGAACTATAACACTCACTGTGAGGGTCCACGGCTTCATTCTTGAAGTCAGCAAGACCAAGAACCCACAGGAAGGAACCAATTCCAGACATACTAATAAGTACATGGGTGATGAAATAATCTGTACAATAAACTCCTGTGACATGAGTTTACCTATACAACAAATCTGCATGTGACCCCTGAACTTAAAATAAAAGTAACAACAACAACAAAAAAAAAACAAGAAAGAAAGAAAAAAGAAAATGAGTGTTTCTCACTCTACATCACAGAAGACTTTAAAACAAGAGGTATCTGTAAAATAAAAACACAGCTTTCTCTTAACTGCAAACTTTCTCTGTCACTGCCTTGTTAAGCAGAAAAAGAAATGCTATCCATTTCAGACAAATTTTGATTTTAAAAGACAATAGTTGAGGGGGCACGCCCAAGATGGCCGAATAGGAACAGCTCCAGCTTCCAGCTCCCAGCGTGAGCAATACAGAAGACGGGTGATTTCTGTATTTTCAACTGAGATACTGGGTTCATCTCATTGGGGTGTGTCGGACAGTTGGTGCTGGTCCGCGGGTACAGCCTGATTAGCGAGAGCTGAAGCAGGGCAAGGCATTGCCTCACCTGGGAAGCACAAGGGGGAAGGGAATTCCTTTTTCTAGCCAAAGGAAATTGAGACACACAACACTGGAAAATCGGGTAACTCCCACCCTAATACTACACTTTACCAAGGGTCTTAGCAAATGGCACACCAGGAAATTATATCCCACACCTGGCCCAGAGGGTCCCACACCCACAGAGCCTCCCTCATTGCTAGCACAACAGTCTGAGATCTAACTGCAAGGCAGCAGTGAGGCTGGGGGAGGGGCGCCCGCCATTGCTGAGGCTTAAGTAGGTAAACAAAGCTGCTGGGAAGCTCGAATTGGGTGGAGCCCATCACAGCTCAAGGAGGCCTGCCTGCCTCTATAGACTTCACCTCTGGGGACAGGGCATAGCTAAACAAAAAGCAGCAGAAACCTCGGCAGAGGTAAATGTCCCTGTCTGACAGCTTTGAAGAGAGCAATGGATCTCCCAGCACGGAGGTTGAGATCTGAGAATGGACAGAGTGCCTGCTCAAGTGGGTCCCTGACCCCTGAGTAGCCTAACTGGGAGACATCCCCCACTAGGTGCAGACCAACACCTCACACCTCACATGGCTGGGTACACCCCTGAGACGAAGCTTCCAGAGCAAGAATCAGACAGCAACACTCGCTGTTCAGCAATATTCTATCTTCTGCAGCCTCTGCTGCTGATACCCAGGCAAACAGGGTCTGGAGTGGACCTCAAGCAAACTCCAACAGACCTGAAGCTGAAGGTCCTGACTGATAGAAAGAAAACTAACAAACAGAAAGGACACACACACCAAAACCCCATCAGTACATCACCATCATCAAAGACCAAAGGCAGATAAAATCACAAAGATGGGGAAAAAGCAGTGCAGAAAAGCTGGAAATTCAAAAAATCAGAGCACATCTCCCCCTCCAAAGGAACGCAGCCCATCGCCAGCAACGGAACAAAGCTGGACGGAGAATGACTTTGACGAGTTGAGAGAAGAAGGCTTCAGTTGATCAAACTTCTCAGAGATAAAGGAGGAACTATGTAACCAGCGCAAAGAAACTAAAAACCTTATAAAAAGATTTGACAAATGGGTAACTAGAATAATCAATGTAGAGAAGTCCTTAAAAGAACTGATAGAGATGCAAACCATAACACAAGAACTCCGTGACAAATGCACAAGCTTCAGTAACTGACTTGATCAACTGGAAGAAAGAGTATCAGCACTTGAAGATCAAATGAATGACATGTAGCGAGAAGAGAAGTGTGGAGAAAAAAGAATAAAAAGAAATGAACAAAGCCTCCAAGAAATATGGGATTATGTGAAAAGACCAAATCTACGTCTGATTGGTGTGCCTGAAAGTGATGGGGAAAATGGAACCAAGTTGGAAAACATTCTGCAGGATATCATCCAGGAGAACTTCCCCAAACTAGTGAGGCAGGCCAACACTCAAATTCAGGAAATACAGAGAATACCACAAAGATACTCCTCGAGAAGAGCAACTCCAAGACACATAATTGTCAGATTCACCAAAGTTGAAATGAAGGAAAAAATGTTAAGGGCAGCCAGAGAGAAAGGTCGGGTTACCCACAAAGGGAAGCCCATCAGACTAACAGCAGATCTCTCGGCAGAAACTCTACAAGCCAGAAGAGAGTGGGGGCCAATATTCAACATTCTTAAAGAAAAGAATTTTCAACCCAGAATTTCATATGTAGCCAAATTAAGTTTCACAAGTGAAGGAGAAATAAAATCCTTTACAGACAAGCAAATGCTTAGAGATTTTGTCACCACCAGGCCTGCCCTATGAGAGATCCTGAAGAAAGCACTAAACATGGAAAGGAAAAACTGGTACCAGCCTTTGCAAAAGCATGCCAAAATGTAAAGTCCATTAATGCTAGGAAGAAACTGCATCAACTAATGAGCAAAATAACCAACTAATATAATAATGACAGGATCAAGTTCACACATAACAATATTAACCTTAAATGTAAATGGACTAAATGGTCCAATTAAAAGACACATACTGGCAAATTGGATAAAGAGTCAAGACCCATCAGTTTGCTGTATTCAGGAGACCCATCTCACATGCAGAGACAGACATAGGCTCAAAATAAAGGGATGGAGGAAGATCTACCAAGCAAATGGAAAACAAAAAAAAGCAGGGGTTGCAATCTTAGTCTCTGATAAAACAGACTTTAAACCATCAAAGATCAAAAGAGACAAAGAAGGCCATTACATAATGGTAAAGGGGTCAATTCATCAGGAAGAGCTAACTATCCTAAATATATATGCACCCAATACAGGAGCACCCAGATTCATAAAGCATGTCCTTAGAGACTTACAAAGAGACTTAGACTCCCACACAATAATAATGGGAGACTTTAACACCCCACTGTCAACATTAGACAGATCAACGAGACAGAAAGTTAAAAGGATATCCAGGAATTGAACTCAACTCTGCACCAAACGGGCCTAATAGACATCTACAGAACTCTCCACCCCAAAGCAACAGAATATACATTCTTCTCAGCACCACATCACACTTATTCCAAAATTGACCACATAGTTGGAAGTAAAGCACTCTTCAGCAAATGTAAAAGAACAGAAATTGTAACAAACTGTCTTTCAGATCACAGTGCAATCAAACTAGAACTCAGGACTAAGAAACTCAATCAAAACCGCTCAACTATATGGAAACTGAACAACCTGCTCCTGAGTGACTACTGGGTACATAATGAAATGAAGGCAGAAATAAAGATGTTCTTTGAAACCAATGAAAACAAAGATACAACATACCAGAATCTCTGGGACACATTTAAAGCAGTGTGTAGAGGGAAATTTATAGTACTAAATGCCCACAAAAGAAAGCAGGAAAGATCTAAAATTAACACCCTAACATCACAATTAAAAGAACTAGAGAAGCAAGAGCAAACACATTCAAAAGCTAGAAGAAGGCAAGAGATAACTAAGATCAGAGCAGAACTGAAGGAGATGGAGACACAAAAAACCCTCCAAAAAATCAATGAATCCAGGAGTTGGTTTTTTGAAAAGATCAACAAAATTGATGGACCGCTAGCAAGACTAATAAAGAAGAAAAGAGAGAAGAATCAAATAGACGCAATAAAAAGTGATAAAGGGGATATCACCACTGACCCCACAGAAATACAAACTACCATCAGAGAATACTATAAACACTTCTACACAAATAAACTAGAAAACCTAGAAGAAATGGATAATTTCCTGGACACTTACACTCTCCCAAGACTAAACCAGGAAGAAGTTGAATCCCTGAATAGACCAATAGCAGGCTCTGAAATTGAGGCAATAATTAATAGCCTACCAACCAAAAAAAGTCCAGGACCAGATGGATTCACAGCCAAATTCTACCAGAGGTACAAGGAGGAGGTGGTAACATTCCTTCCAAAACTATTCCAATCAATAGAAAAAGAAGGAATCCTCCCTAACTCATTTTACAAGGCCAACATCATCCTGATACCAAAACCTGGCAGAGACACAACAAAAAAAGAGAATTTTAGACCAATATCCCTGATGAACATTGATGCAAAAATCCTCAATAAAATACTGGCAAACCGAATCCAGCAGCACATCAAAAAGTTTATCCACCATGATCAAGTGGACTTCATTCCTGGGATGCAAGTCCGGTTCAACATATGCAAATCAATAAACGTAATCCAGCATATAAACAGAACCAAAGACAAAAACCACATGATTATCTCAATAGATGCAGAAAAGGCCTTTGACAAAATTCAACAGCCCTTCATGGTAAAAACTTTCAATAAATTCGGCATTGATGGAATGTATCTCAAAATAATAAGAGCTATTCATGACAAACCCACAGCCAATATCATACTGAATGGGCAAAAACTGGAAGCATTCCCTTTGAAAACTGGCACAAGACGGGGATGCCCTCTCTCACCACTCCTATTCAACATAGTGTTGGAAGTTCTGGCTAGGGCAATCAGGCAAGAGAAAGAAATCAAGTGTATTCAGTTAGGGAAAGAAGAAGTCAAATTGTCCCTGTTTGCAGATGACATGATTGTATATTTAGAAAACCCCATTTCCTCAGCCCAAAATCTCCTTAAGCTGATAAGCAACTTCAGCAAAGTCTCAGGACACAAAATCAATGTGCAAAAATCACAAGCATTCTTATACACCAGTATCAGATGAACAGAGAGCAAAATCATGAATGAACTCCCATTCACAATAGCTTCAAAGAGAATAATATACCTAGGAATCCAACTTACAAGGGATGTGAAGGACCTCTTCAGGGAGAACTACAAACCACTGCTCAGTGAAATAAAAGAGGAGACAAACAAATGAAAGAACATATCATGCTCATGGATAGGAAGAATCAATATTGTGAAAATGGCCATACTGCCCAAGGTAATTTATAGATTCAATGCCATCCCCATTAAGCTACCAATGACTTTCTTCACAGAATTGGAAAAAACTACTTTAAAGTTCATATGGAACCAAAAAAGACCCCACATTGCCAAGACAATCCTAAGCCAAAAGAACAAAGCTGGAGGCATCACGCTACCTGACTTCAAACTATGCTATAAGACTACAGTAACCAAAACAGCATGGTACTGGTACCAAAACAGAGATATAGACCAATGGAACAGAACAGAGTCCTCAGAAATAATACCACACATCTACAGCCATCTGATCTTTGACAAACCTGACAAAAACAAGAAATGGGGAAAGGATTCCCTATTTAATAAATGGTGCTGGGAAAATTGGCTAGCCATAAGTAGAAAGCTGAAACTAGATCCTTTCCTTACTTCTTATACGAAAATTAATTCAAGATGGATTAGAGACTTAAATGTTAGACCTAAAACCATAAAAACCCTAGAAGAAAACCTAGGTAATACCATTCAGGACATAGGCATGGGCAAGGACTTCATGTCTAAAACACCAAAAGCAACGGCAACAAAAGCCAAAATTGACAAATGGGATCTAATTAAACTAAAGAGCTTCTGCACAGCAAAAGAAACTACCATCAGAGTGAACAGGCAACCTACAGAATGGGAGAAAATTTTTGCAATCTACTCATCTGACAAAGGGCTAATATCAAGAACCTACAAAGAACTCAATCAAATTTAGAGGAAAAAAACAATCCCATCAAAAAGTGGGCAAAGGATATGAACAGACATTTCTCAAAAGAAGACATTCATACAGCCAACAGACACATGACAAAATGCTCATCATCACTTGCCATCAGAGAAATGCAAATCAAAACTCCAATGAGATACCATCTCACACCAGTTAGAATGGCAATCGTTAAAAAATCAGGAAACAACAGGTGCTGGAGAGGATGTGGAGAAATAGGAACACTTTTACACTGTTGGTGGGACTGTAAACTAGTTCAACCATTGTGGAAAACAGTGTGGAGATTCCTCAAGGATCTAAAACTAGAAATACTATTTGACCCAGCCATCCCATTACTGGGTATATACCCAAAGGATTATAAGTCATGCTGCTATAAAGACACATGCACACATATGTTTATTGTGGCACTATTCACAATAGCAAAGACTTTGAATCAACCCAAATGTCCATCAGTGACAGACTGGATTAAGAAAATGTGGCACATATACACCATGGAATACTATGCAGCCATAAAAAAGGATGAGTTCGTGTCTTTTGTAGGGACATGGATGCACCTGGAAACCATAATTCTCAGCAAACTATCGCAAGAACAGAAAACCAAATACCGCATGTTCTCACTCATAGGTGGGAATTGAACAATGAGAACACTTGGACACAAGAAGGGGAACATCACACAGCGGGTCCTATTGTGGGGAGGGGGGAGGGAGGAGGGATAGCATTAGGAGATATACCTAATGTAAATGAGGAGTTAATGGGTGCAGCACACCAATATGGCACATGTATACATATGTGACAAACCTGCACGTATGTACCCTAGAACTTAAAGTTTAATTTAAAAACAAAAAGACAATAATTTACATTGTTGAGTGCTTTACAATTTGCAAAGGACATTTCAGGCATATTATCTCTTGTAATCTTCACAAAATCCTCTGGTGGGTGGGAGAGACTAAATTAACATTTCAATCTCTGTGTCTAAATGCCAGGAGAGCTCTATGCTAAGGATATTCATTGCCCAGGGCAGGCTTCATGGGCAAGGGACCAATGGGGGCCCACTAGGGAGGGGAGCTTGGCACCTCTACTCACTGGGTCCTGCCTTCCACCTCCCTGGGCTGGTCCTTGGCTGCACTCCCCTGTTCTCTGGGTATGGGGAGAGGGCTAGGGTCTTCACTTACCTGCCTGATGATGAATCTATCTGTGCCTAAGGGAGATTGTCACCAAAATACCCAGACAGGTGAAGACAGTGACCACTGAAGAAGGAGAAAGCTGTTTTCCCGCTTTTTGAAAAAGGGGCCCTGCATTTTTATACTGCACTGGGCTGGACAAAATATGTAGTTGGCTCTGACCTTAACAAATGCCATTTCATTTAACCACTTCACAATTAAAGCTGTTTTATAGGCATCGGAGGATGTAAAGCTCTAAAAAGTTAAATCATTTGCCAAAGTACACACACCTGATCACTGCTGGAACTAAAACTTGAACTCAAGTCTAAGTTCAAATGAACTTTTCACCTCACCTTACCTGCCAGGAAAAATATACGTTAAGAACATTGCATAATAAGTGAATTTAATTTTAAATGTTTTTTTAAATTTAATCTTTCATTTTATATTCAAAGAAGAAGATGATCCTTCTAACTTAAGAAAGTGTTTGTATTTCTCAAGTGGATTCAAGTAGGCTGGTTTTATTCATATTATTATGCAGTTTTTTAAAATTAAAAAATGGTTTGCTTAATATCTTCTAACCCATGTCAAAGATTCACCTGACTCAAACTGACTCACCAGATTGTTTGTCCAGTTTACTAGGCACATAGGCTATGTCTCCGCTTGTGCTTTCTGTCCAATTCTCAAGGCAGCTTTGTGTACTTATTGCAGGATAACATCTGAGCCAGACCCCAGGTTGCTCTACATAATACGTAAATCTCAGATACTGCTAATTCTGGCCAGGCATGCATGGTAGCTCATCCCTACAATCCCAGCAGTTTGGGAGGCCAAGCCAAGAGCATTGCTTAAGTCCAGGAATTCGAGACCAGGCTGGGCAATATTATGAGACCACTACAAAAAAATTGAAAAACGAGCTGGGTATAGTGAGATATGGAGGCTGAGGTGGGAGGATCTCTTGAGCCCGGGAAGCAGAGGTTGCAGTGAGCTGAGATCGTGCCACTGCACTCCAGCCTGGGTGACCTAGTGAGAACTTGCCTCAAAAAAAAAAAAAAAAAAAAAAATCCTTATGAATTAGCCTCTGTACTTAAAATTTTTAGAGAGAAACATGCTGATTCTGATATTCAGAGGTTATTAGATGTTGGGAAAAAGCTGAGTGTTGGGAGGGAAACAGAGGCAGGGCTTGCATAATGTCCTCCAGAATGTGTCTAGACTTGCTATCTCCTTGCTTCTAGCCCTCCTGGCCTCCTAGATTGATTGTATTCCCATTATCTCAAGTAGCAGAACATGTTCCTTATAAATGCTAAACCATCACAGCTGTAGATCATGCACCTGCCCTTTTGACCTCCACATTCTCACCACCTGTTTCTTTGTTGGATTACCAGTAAATACCATGGGCTCCCAGAGCTTGGGGACTTCACAGACTCCATACACTAGTGATGGCCCCCTGGTCCCACCTTTCTCTCTCAAACTGTCTTTTTCTCAATCCTTTGACTCCGCTGAACTTTGTCACCCACACAACCTGGTGTTGGGCCTGATCACCCCCAACATTCCTGGCGCCCAATGTGGGGCAACAAAGACCGTGGTGAAGGAACACCAGAGCGTGTGAAAGCAGAGGATGCATCGTCAAAGGACACCTGAGGTCATCTAAAAGAAGCTCGGTGGGAAAGCTGAGCGCTCAGAAGAACCAGAGTAACAAAGGGACTGAGTGAAAGCAGACATTCTGCTTATTTAAATTTCTTAAGGCATTTATTACAAAGAGGGGGAGGGAAAGTTAGTACTCAGAATTTGTTATCACTCACTCTTTAGTGCAGTAAGACAGTTTTGCCCCTGGTTCTCAGAAGAAGGGACTATAGAGTGGACGAATGGGAGAGAATTGGCAGAGATTTTTAAAAAGTGTATAAAGATGGAGCAAAAATTCCAATCTCAGTTTGGTCAATGTGGGCACTAAGAAAAGCAGCTCTTGAGCCATTTCAAACAGATGATGAGGCAGATTCAGATGAGGAAGAGGAGGTTGAGTGTAAAAAACAAACTTCAGATTCTGAACATGAGGAACAGGAAACGGAGGAAATTAAAAGAAAGGGCATCTGAAAAAAGTATGTTTTACTAGCCCATCGGTTCCACCTACTGAATTAAGTGAATGGCCACCTCCTCTCTCTCCCCTTAATGAGCGAGAAGATGAATTAGCTACAAAACTTACCTTTCCCGTAGTTGCAACATTAAAACCTAGAGCAATTGGTAGTACTAAGACCCAGTGGAATCTGAGGCGTGTTTATTCAGAGAGCCCCTCAATAAACCGAGGCATATCCGGCACAGCCAGTGCCCTTACAAACGGCAACAATTGTTTCCCGTTGCAGTGGGCAGTGCTGCCATGAGCCTTTGAAGGGCAGTTCCCATTTCCCTGCTTCCTGGAGAGCCGCCAGAGAGGGTCCCCACAGGAGTTGGGGGATTCTTGCCCTCCGGAACAGTCAATTACTTGAAAGACCTAGAGGTGTCACTCTGCATACGGGAATGGTTGGTTCTGATTATACCGGAGAAATTCAATTAGTTATTAGTTCCTCAACTCTGTGGTCTGCTTCCCTAGGAGAAAGAATTGCTCAGTTGTTGACACAAAGCTGGGAAGCAGCACAGTGAAAAGAACAGGAGGCTTTGGTAGTACTAATCCAACAGGAAAGGCTGTATATTGGGTTAATCAAGGGTCTGATAAAAGACCTATTTGTACTGCAGACCTGCTGTTGGATGCTTACAGATTGACACACAGGCCTGGGTGGCAGTAGTCCCCAGAAAAAATAAATCATGAGCTGCTTTGCATAGGGCAAGTAAAGTCATCTTGAAGCTTCAGTTTCATGGTTAACCTGCCTCTGCTGGAGAAAAACAGATTTAATGAGCACACAGGCATGATATGGGCTGAATGTGTTCATTGCGGTGTTTGTGGCCTTTGTGATGGGAATGTTCAACCTCTACGCCTACTACGTTGGTGCAAAACAAAATGAAGCCTTCACGACAGAGTTTTAAGACACTGTTCTGGGCTATATTTGGACTTTCTGAAGTGAAATCAGTGGTCATAAACTGTAACCACAAATTCACTGAAAACATTGGTTATGTTCTTTATGGAGTCTATAATGTTACAATAGTCATTGTTTTGCTAAATGTGTTAATGGCCATGATCAACAATTCATTCCAAGAAATTGAGGATGACTGCTGATGTGGAGTGCAAATTTGCAAGGGCCAAACTCTGGTTTTCCTGCTTTGGGGAAGGGAGAGCACTTCCTGTTCCCTTCAATCTGGTGCTGGGTCTGGGGTCCCTGTTTTGTCTCTTGCTGAAATTTAAAGGGTGGATTTCTGAGCTCTACCCAGGGTCACAAAAGAGGTTTCCAGGAAAGATGTAGAGGTAAGTAAGTAAGTAGAGCTAAATAAGTAAGTAGATCTAAGTAAGTAAGTAGAGCTAAGTAAGTAGAACTAAGTTAGTAGAGATAAGGGAGATAAATATAGAGATAAATAGAGATAGAGATAAATAGAGAGATAGAGAGATAGAGATAAATAGAGAGATAGAGATAAGTAGAGAGATAGAGATAAGTAGAGAGATAGAGATAAATAGAGAGATAGAGGTAAGTAGAGAGATAGATGAAGACTAGCAATATAAGGTCAGTGCCCTAAAGAGGTACTGATCAGTGCCCTAAAGAGGTACAAAAGTAGAGACTAGCAAAGACTAGCAGAGATTTGCAGGGACAGACAAGAACATTCTGAATTATGGAAATTAGCTATGGCTCAAAGTCCAATCAAAATCTGAGAGGGCAAATATAAAAGGAATAGAGGGGAGGGAGGTAAGGACAAAAATGCTCTTTCTTTTCTCTCCAACAGGACCTTTTGGTCCTTTAAACTTAACCAAAGGGCGGATGCATTGGTCTGTGCACTCTTTGCTGATGCACAAGCATTCCATTCTTAAACTCATCTTAATGCCTCAGGCCTTAGAGAAAGATACGGTCACATACAAACAGCTAGGAAAAAGGAAAGATAATGATATGGCAAAGAGGATTTGCTTGAGTCTCTCCAGGTAACAATCAGGTGCCTGTGTGGGTGCCCACCAGACATCTGAAGATCTACCATGAGCCACAGTATCCAGTGGACCCACCTGTACAATGCGAATGGAAGGTTTGAAAAGCCTCGATTTGCTTTCCCTGTGCCTTCTGTTAGAAGGGGCCTGTTTCTCATTATCAGTGGCCTCCCGGCTGCAGCCACAAAAGTTTGCTTCTGTTTCGGTACATTTACTAACGTGGAGGGTATGCTTGTGTTTTTGCAGGAGATGAATAAACCGTGTGGATGCCCTCAAGATGTGTATGACCATGGAATGGGAGACTGGAGGGACCCATGGATCCCAACCATGGACTGGGTTCCCCGACTACGAGTCATGAGCCAGTTGAATCTGAATGTGAAAAAGGAATGAGGACAGACAGGAGTCACGATGCTTAACGGACCAATGCTTTCTGACTCAGCTCCTCTCTACCCTGAATACAAGAGACCCTAATAGCTAGGCAGGAATATCCACCTCTATTTAGCATGAAGAAGTTACAGAAGACAGAGCTTCATCCTTCTGCAACCCCTAGGATTAAGGGTCCTCTTGTAAAAGGGAAAAGGGAGATATATGGGAGGTATTCAAACCAGAGCGACTACAGTTTAAATAAGGGCTAAGAAAAATGAAGCTGGGTCACCAACTGGCAATTAAGAGCTGCACAGCCTACAATCGCCTTGCTCAGTTAAAAGAGGTCACCTTTTATGCTAGTAATAATGATAGCTAGTAATAATGATAGTAATAATGTTACCTTCTCATTTACAAAAAAAGAGAAGGGGGGCATGTTGGGGAAAAGCTGAGTGTTGGGAAAAAAACTGAGGCAGGGCTTGCATGACAGACATAATGTCCTCTGGAATGTGTCTAGACTTGCTGGTTCCTTGCATCTAGCCCTTCTAGTCTCTTATTCCCATTATCTCAAGTAGCAGAACAAGTTCCTTATAAATGCTAAACCATCACAGCTGTGGATCATGCACCTGCCCTTTCAGTCTCCACATTCTCACCACCTGTTTCTTTGTTGGATTACCAATAAATAGCGTGGGCTCCCAGTGCTCAGGGCCTTCATAGCCTCCATACACTAGCAATGGCCCCCTGGTCCCACCTTTCTCTCTCAAACTGTCTTTTCCTCAATTCTTTGACTCCACTGGACTTTGTCACCCACACGACCTGGTGCTGGGTCTGATCACCCCAACAGGTAGGCCTATGAGAATCACAATTATCCTGTTCTTTGGAAGATTTAAATTGTAAAAACAACTTTTGGGGGGTTTGTCTTGTTTTTTTCCTTAGAAAATTTTTCTAATACTTTCCTTAAGATGAACAGTCCTATGGATTTAAATAAAACTTGTAGAATGCACCAAAGATTACAAAGGACTTTAAAAGCAACTGTGTGAAGTCAGTGTCATGATTGCCATTTCACTGATGGGTATTCACATCAATTTTCGTTGTGCATTCAGATGAACACACATTTCATTGATGTGTCTTCACATCAATTTTCTTTCTTTCTTTTTTTTTTTTTTTCTTTGAGATAGAGTTTCACTCTTGTTGCCCAGGCTGGAGTGCAATGACACAGTCTTGGCACACTGCAACCTCTGCCTCCCAGGTTCAAGAGTTTCTTCTGCCTCAGCCCCCCAACTAGCTGGGATTATAGGCATGCGCCACCACACTCGCCTAATTTTTGTATTTTTAGTAGAGACGGGTTTCACCATGTTGGCCAGGCTGGTCTCAACCTCCTAATTTCAGGTGATCCACTCATCTTGTCTTCCCAAAGTGCTGGGATTACAGGCATGACCTACCACGCCTGGCCTTCCACATCAATTTTTATTGTGTGTTCAGATGAACACACATGTCATTGTGTGTTTGGATGAGACTGTTGTGGTGTAAGGCCAGGCCAGGAGTCTATTCTTACCCTAGTGCTCTTATCACAGCAATACACCTTTTTCTAGAGGTACCATGACAGGCCAAGGGCTCATGCTAACATGTTGGCTAGATGGCCATCTTAGAAAAGGGCATGCCTTGACACTGCCAGTTGTTCATTTTCTGGGACTCCTCCTTCATTTAGGGATAATACCAGAACACTGGTTGGACCATTCTATCACCTTTAAGAGACAGAAGAGATAAGCGTCATAGTTGGTGTGGTTGAAGAGATAGTCAAATTAAACAGTTCTCCTGGAGAGGTGGATCTTTGGACCAATCAGGCACAAGGTGTGAGGTAGTAAAAGCACAGGGATGACAAGCACTTTTAGGGTGGGGCAGGAAGTGTGGGTTTACCATCCCTGTACACTCTGCCCATTGGCCTGTTTTCTGGGGTATCACTTTGTTTGGGAAGTAGAAATTAGCCTCTTTAGCCTGAGCACTGCTAAAATTCTACTGTGGGCTAATGTAAAAAGTTGGATCACACAGCACAGACACAAATTGTCTGTGTTTCCACAGGAAGGGTTAGGAACATTTCACAGAGGACTGCTGGTTGCCTAAGTAACACAACAGCTGTCTAGGACAGAGCTCCAAATAGACAGGAAGCAATGACACCAGGGCCAATGTCAGCAGAACAGGTATTCTTACCTAAAACACAAGAGTCCCGAGACCGTGTTCGGGAAGTCTGTGCAACCCTTAGCTTGAGAACAAATCACAGATCTGATGTGATTTGCCTGAGTAAAAGAACACGCAGTCCATGTTTCCCGTTACTCAGCTCCATTTGGCTAAATCTAGAAGAAAACACACAGAATCATGTCCTTCTTGTCCAGTTAACTTGCTGCCTCCCTGAAGAGTATGATTTACATAATCATGGGAGATGTTGTTTTTAACAAACACACCAGAACTTGCCTATCCACAAGATGGCCGCCTTTCACAGAAGTGGACTGGGTTAGGGTGAAGGCACAGCTATTGCTCAAGATATAAATGTTGCTTAAGGTAGTACTTTGGAAAATCTAGCATTTGATCATTAGACATACGAGACAATCTGATTAGTTTCTGGAATCACCCTTTCTGATTGTTTGTTTTTAACTAAAACTTGAGCCCTATGTTGATGTACCTCTCCCTAGTGCCCAGCACATACTGGTATTCCACTAAGTGATTCATGAATGCCCAGAGATCTGTCTCCCTCCGTCACTGGAGTTCCCCCAAGTCAGCTCTACCTTCAAAGGTGAAGACTCACCACCACCGGCAAGTCCAAAGGATATTCTGCAGAGTCTAGTTGGCTTTCCAAAAAGGCATCCCAACAGGGCCACTTCAAGGGGACAATATTCACTAGGTGTTATGGTTTTAAATTACAGCCACAGATTCATTAATGCTTTCCTCATGAGAGGTAGGACTTATGTTCCCTCCCTTCAAAAACGAGCAGGCATGTGTATCTTTGACTACTAGAGTGAAAATGATGTCATGTGACTGCCGACGCTAGGTCATGAAAAATCATGCTATTTCTGCCTTGTTGACTCGCATCCTCATTTTTAGAGCCGTGAGCTGCCAAGTAAGAAGTATGAGTACCCTGATTTCATCATGCTGTGTGGAAGCTCAATATTATGTGGAAAGGTCAATTGTGGGTGCATTATCAACAGTCCAAGCTAGGCCAGGCTTTGAGGCATCCAGACACAAGCATGAGACATCTGAGTAAAGGCACCTCCAGGTGGTTCCAGTACCAGCTGTTCAAGTTGCTTCTATCTGAGTTTCCCTAGCTAGGATTCAGGTCACTGTGGAAAAGAGATAAGGAATCCTCACTGTTTCTTATCTAAATTCCTGATTTAAAGCGTCGGTGAGCATAACAAAATAGTTGCTGTTCTATGCTAATTTTAGGGCACTTTGATATAAAACAATATGTAACTGAACCACTTGGTTTGACAAATATTGGATATCTAGTAAAAGTAAGTTATGTTATTTTAAAGTCATGTGATACCTATCTGCCAGAAACTGTGCTGAACATGGATTGTCAAAAATGGTGCATTCATTTTACCAAGATTCAACCAAATAGTGAGCCCAAATTTTAGATCCCATGGCCTTGGTGCCTTCTTTTAGGGCTGCCACTGGTGAGAGGTTTGGTGTTTTGGGGCCTTCGTTCCCTCCTCTATAACATGAGAAGCTGCGCTATGTAGCCTCTAAGGAGGTCATGATTCTAAGGTTTCAAGCAGGAACTGGGTGCCAAAAGTATTATTCCCACACCAGTGTTCGTCACAGCATTATTCACAATAGCCAAAAGAGAAGCAACACAAGTGTCCATCCACAGATGAACAGATAAGCAAAATGTGGTCTACCCATGCAATGGAACGCCGTTCAGCCTTAAAAAGCAGTGAAGTACAAATACCTGCATACCTGCTCCAACTTGGATGAACCTTGAAAACATTATCCTAAATTAAAGAAGCCAGATGCAAAAGGACAAATATTTTGTTTACACTCATATGATGCATGTAGAATAGGTAAATTCACAGAGCTAGAAATGGTTACCAGGGGCCGGGGCAAAGTGGGCCCTGGAAGTTATTGTTTAATGGGTACAGAGTTTCTGTTTGAGATGATGCAAAATTCTGGAGATAGATGGTGATGGTGGTGCAACCTTGTGAATGGACATAACACCACTGAAATATACACTTGAGACCGAGGCGGGCGGATCACGAGGTCAGGAGATCCAGACCATCCTGGCGAACACAGTCTCTACTAAAAATACAAAAAAATTAGCCGGGCGTGGTGTTGGGCGCCTGTAGTCCCAGCTACTCGGGAGGCTGAGGCAGGAGAATGGCGTGAACCTGGGAGGCGGAGCTTGCAGTGAGCCGAGATCGCACCGCTGCACTCCAGGCTGGGTGAGACAGCGAGACTCCATCTCAAAAAAAAAAAAAAAAATATATATATATACACACACACACACACACACACACACACACACACACACACACACTTGAAATGGGTTAAAATGGTAAATTTTTAAAATTTATATTTTGGTACAGTAAAAATATTTTTCAGTCTTCTTCCAGTAGGCTTTAACTCTGGAGTCCGTGCCTCCCATTGCCCTGTGGAATAAGGATGAAGATGGGTGCCCTCGCCCACCTTCATGCAGTCACCTGGGCGTCTGGAACTGTCTCTCAGGCTTCTCAGTGGCCCCAGGACACAACCCAGATTACTCATCTCATCAACAGGGATTTCTGGATACACTCAAACGATAGCTGTAAAGAGCTTCCATGAGTATGTGGTACAACACCCTGTCTCTGCATATGAGGAAAGAGGGCATATAACACAAAGAACTGTCTTCTGTGGAGAAAAAAGCAATCCAGCTAGATTTAAAGCTTAACTTAAACCAAGTCTGGCGTTTTCTCTTCTAGGATAGTGGTCCACTTTTCTCTAGAAATACCATTTTCAACTCATTTGGCATTTTTGTGTTCATCTCTGAGCCAAGGAATTTATAGAACCCAGAATGAGGGTCTAGGTTCTATTAAACCTCTAATTTGATTCTCCTTCTCAACATATTAATCTAGGCAGTCATTACCAATTCATTGGAGTCCACATAAAAGATGAAATCTATTTGCTATTCCCATTACAATTTCTTTCTCTTTCTTTTTCTTTCTCTCTTCTTTCTTTCTTTCTTTCTTTCTCTTTCTTTCTTTCTTTCTTTCTTTCTTTCTTTCTTTCTTTCTTTCTTTCTTCTTTCTTTCTGTCTTTCTGTCTTTTTCTTTCTCTCTCTCTCTTTTTCTTTCTTTCTTTCTTTCTTTCTTTCTTTCTTTCTTTCTTTTCTTTCTTTCTTTCTTTCTTTTCTTTCTTTCTTTCTTTCTTTTCTTTCTTTCTTTCTTTCTTGAGACAGAGTTTTGTTCTCATTGCCTAGGCTGGAGTACAATGATGTGATCTTGGCTCATTGCAACCCCTGCCTCCCAGGTTCAAACAATTCTCCTGCCTCAGCCTCCCAAGTAGCTGTCATTACAGGCATACACCACCACACCTGGCTAATTTTGTATTTTTAGTAGAGATGGGGGTTTCTCCATATTGGTCAGGCTGGTCTTGAACTCCCGACCTCAAGTGATCTGCCCACCTCGGCCTCCCAAAGAGCTGGGATTACAGGTGTGAGCCACTGGGCCCGGCCTACAATGTGTTTTATTGTAATATGGTGGAGGGGTCACTGAACTTGAAGCCCAATGGCCTAAATTTAATTCTAGACTCTGCCATGACCTAGGGCAAGTCATTAAATTTTTCTGTTCTTCATCTTTAAATAAAGCAATTGGAGGAGATAAATCCTAAAATGCCTCCCAGTTTGTACGATTCCATTATTCTCTGATTATGCATTATTTTTGTTTGTGCTTTGAAAGTAAGGAAATGACCTTAATACTTGAAAGTTATCATGCATCAATCAGTTCTACCACTCTTCCAGGCATGTGTGAAATGGTGTGTGGACTGGTGTGTAGCTTGTCTCACTGAAGTGGAAGCTAGGTTGCATTGCCCAGTTTTTCATTTCTGAATGAAGGACTTATTCCCCCAGCTGCTGGGCATGCTGCCTGCAAATAGCCCTCAAGTCTCAGTCCCCCTCAGGAGTTGCTCTGGGCTGAAGGAAGCCACTATGCCTGAGACTTACTGCCTTCCCAGAGGCAGCTTGTATCCAAAGACTGATCTACAAGGGAATTTTAAGATAGGGTCCCCTCACCCCAACTCAGGATAACTCTGAAAGGTTCTACTAGCTCAGAGCTTCTCATGGGGTTAGCTGAGGCCTTTGATGAGACTACATTGCAACCCAGTTTCTCCCTCTGTCCAAATTTGCTTCTTTACCCTCCACCACAAAGAGTTGATCCCAAAAGCACCCCCCAATAAAAATCTTGCATGCTAATCTCCATTCAGTCTGTTTCCCAGGTAACCTACTTGTACATCATATAACCTCCTAATGGAATTATAACATAGATAAATGTATTTGGAAGCTGGAGGAAGGTATGTTTCCATAGTCATCCAACTAGAAGATGATAAATCTAGGGTTTAAACCCATGCCCTGGCATCCCTACTCCAAACTACTATAATATTCTCCCTCCTTGATGTTTTATTCATTTCTCAGATTTTACACAAGTTTCCCAAGTGTGCATTTAAAAATCATTGCTTAAGTGTATGCATATTTTCCAAATCTTATATGTTTTCACGCTAGCCTGCAAAGGTGAATGCCAGTATTGGGAATAGCCCCAGTAAAGTGACTTTCAAAATAAGTCACCCCAAAGTTAGCAACCTGAGAAACAACCCAGCAGACCTAAATCCGGCCCCTTCCAAATTCTTTTAAAAATTTTTTTGTTTTGCCCTTTTGTGTTTATAAGCTATAGCTCCTTCCAAATCCCGATGAAAATAGCGATGAAGACAAAAACAGAACGCTGTTTGACGAGTTGCAGGTGAGAAAAACCAAGTGCAGCAAAGCCCCCAGCGGAGCCGCTGAGGGATTGTGCAGACAAGAGATGCTTCTCTTCACACTTCTGGATTGGTATCCGCGGTCCTGCCTCTGCGGGGGCCGTGGGCACGCGTGGGTCGGTAAGCATTTCCAGGTGCGTCTGCGGTGCTTTCTGCAACCTCTCTCCCACCTTGCCTCCCTGCGCTGAGGGTCTCTGGCACTTTCAGAGACCGGCAGCTGCTGAAATGTCCTATTCTAAGAGGGCCTGTTCACAAGTGACTGTGTAGGCCGACGCCAGAGGTGGTGATGGTAGACAAAGTTCTAGACTCAGCCCTGCCGCTAACACTCAGTGATTTTATTGAACTGCAGGCCTTGCCATGCTTCCATTTTCTCAACAGCCAAATGAGGATAACAATACCTGTTCTTCCTTCATATAAAACGACTGTGAAAGACAAATGTAACAATGGCAATGGCATTGCTTGATGGTTACAAGTGCTATTTTCCAAAACCCATTATTACATCCTCTGGTAACAGAAGTAGAGAATCACGAATAGCAATTTATTCATTTTAAGTTAAAAAGTGTCTCATACTCTTTTCTTCCTTCTAACAGATAATTCATGTCTCACCTCTATCACTACCTATCTTCATGTTTCTCTTTCTGGTGTGAGGTCTTGTGCATTAGCCTAATAGTTATCTAATCCCTGGGCTAAAGGTCTAAGGTTGGAGGTCTGTGGAACAAATTTAACTTGCCAACAAAATTGATTTCAACTCACATGGTGTTGCTGTTATGTTTCAAAACTTGAATTAGTAGAAAACAAAAATTCAGATTTCCGGTTTCGTTCAAAATTTCAAAAATCTGGTTCCATTCCTATATGGCAGATGTTAGCTGGTGTAGAATGGCAGCTGCCCCCTTCAGGTAGGGCACATGAGCTTGAGTTTGCCACAGTCTGCATCATTCCCTGTTGCAGCCCTCTCACTGAGGTCAAGTGTTCATTGTAGTTTCTCATCTATACTTGCAAATCCATTCTGTTCTTTTAAATTGCCTGACCTCCCCCCATCCCAGAGTCTTTTAAATCTATCATCTCTTATTTTTAAAAGTGTCAGATTCATGTACTGGCCAGCGGACCCAAAGGCCTATGTTCTTAGGTGGCACTAAGAACAGGTGGTACCCCAGTGCTCTTTACTGTTTGAGTTGGCTCAGGAACTAGGATTTGTGGGCCCGAAGGACTAATCGGTCTTTAAGACTCAGCTCCGAGACCTCCTCAGATATACTGGTTGTATCACACAAGATACATATTGGTTGTGTCTATGAGTTGACAGTGCTCTAAAGCGTTCATCACACGAATGTCTTTGAGGCCAGTGCTGTCCTAGGAGTTTTTCGAGTCTTGCTTGGTTTCCTTGTCTGTATCGCCACTGATCATAATGAATGCCCTCGTCTTATCCCTGGAAAATTGCATAAATGGTCTTGATCTTTTTGTCTCATCTCTTTCTTCTCCAGCCCACTACTTTACTGGAACCAAAGTGAATCTTCCTGGGTTCCAGTAAAATATAATCCGCTCTCTCCTTCATTTATAAACCCCTAATCATCCCTAAAGAATGGAGTCCAAGGTCCCTATGAAAGACCGTCCTCCATCTAACCCTAAACCACTGCTCTGTCCCATCTTCCACATACCCTGGCTTCCTCCCAGTTCTCCGCATACACCATGGGGGGCAGCCTGCACCATCCAGCACCGTGGCCTAGAGTGTGCTATGGTAGCCCTCAGACCTTTGCATTTCAAAGGTCAGTACCTTTTTTAAAAAATGTGGGAAACGTGATGTTTTTATTAGGCTAAGTAAGAGAGAATGTAAATGATAATATAGATGGTATCATCTATTTTCAGCTTGATTTCATAGGAGAAAGAAAAATAGCAACACTCCAAAAGTAGAAAGTACATCGTTCCAAACCTAAGTTCCTTTCAATCAAATAAATTTAGCTTTTTGAAAAGCTTCCTACCTGGCCTTTACTTTTCTCATGTTCCTTCAGACCACTGGGAATGGAACCACCAGCATCTGTCCTGGGCTTGCTTTTGAGACACACTAACCTATCCATCTTTTTCATTCTAGAAAATTCTCACCCATCCTTCAAGATCAGTTCTTGAGTGAAGTCTTTGCTGACTCCCGAGGCAGAGGTCGTCACTATCGCTTTGTGTATCTCCTTGTTACGACAAAACATGTATCGATTTTTGATGGTGATTTCTTGGGCACATGAAACAGGAAATCACTAAAGCCCCTTCAAAATCCTCTTAAGTGGACCGGGCACAGGGGCTCACACCTGGAATCCCAGCGCTTTGGGAGGCTGAGGCTGCAGATCACTGGAGGTCAGGAGTTCGAGACCATCCTGACCAACACGGTGAAAACCCGTCTCTACTAAAAATACAAAAATTAGCCAGGTGTGATAGGAGGCACCTGTAATCCCAGCTATTTGGGAGGCTGAGGCAGGAGAATCACTTGACTCCAGGAGGTGAAAGTTGCAGTGAGCTGAGATCGCACCACTGCACTTCAGCCTAGGTGACAGAGCCAGACACTGTCTCAAAAAAAAAAAAAAAAAAAAAAAATCCTCGGGCTGGGGGCAGTGGCTCACGTCTGTAATCCCAGCACTTTGGGAGGCCAAGGCGGGCAAATCATCTGAGGTCAGGAGTTCAAGACCAGCCTGACCAACATGGTAAAACCCCGTCTCTACTAAAAATACACAAATTAGCCAGGCGTGGTGGCAGGCGCCTGTAATCCCAGCTCCTCAGAAGGCTGAGGCAGGGGAATCGCTTGAACCCAGGAGGCAGAGGCTGCAGTGAGCTGAGATTGCACCACTGCACTCCAGCCTGGGCGACAGAATGAAAATCTGTCTCAAAAAAAAAAAATCCTCTTAAATAGCCTCTCTTCTCCCACATTTCCATTCCCTATGGCAGCTGCTCTTCCCTCTGTTTCTCTTTTAAAAACCTCTTTGGGCCAGGTACAGTGGCTCACGCCTGTAATTCCAGCACTTTGGGAGGCTGAGGTAGGTGGAGCACTTGACCCCAGGAGGACAAGGGTGTAGTGAGCCGAGACTGCACCACTACACTCCAGTCTGGGCGACAGAGCAAGATCTATCTCAAAAACAAAAACAAAAAAACCACGTCTTCAGCCTTTCTGGGCACACTTCTATGTCCTCCCTACCCAAAACTGCACTGGAAGACAGTTCACTGAAAGCTACATTTGTCTTCAGCCCAAACAATAAGCCACCGTGCCTCAGCTATGCCCTAACGCAGCATGCCAGTGAGCTGTCTACCTGAAGTCTGTGGTCCCAGGTCAACGATGAGGGACTCATAGCAGAAAGATATAAGGCCTTGCATAGACACACGTTTTAAAAACAATGAAACAATGAATAAAAGTTCTGTAGTGACGGCCAGTAGTGACAGCCCACGAGGGGACATCCTGATACTTTCCCGCGTTTCATACTTTTCCTGTTACTATAACCACGGTCTCTACCTTCTCTAGAAAGGCGATTAAAACATGTTTAGGACATCTGGGCGGCTGTACTGAGATCCCAGCATGTAGCAGTCCAGCCATTACGGGAGCTGCACTGCTGAAGCACAGGTGCGTCCTCCCGGCTCTTAAGCCCAATTAGGAGGCAGGGTTATTTGATGGTGGAACAGAGCGGACCCTGCTGTGTATGATGTACCCAGGCTGTGTCAGCTGCATTTGTGGCTTGTCCCATGACCCTTTGGCCCATCCTGCTGCGAGTGTGGCTGTCAGTCAGGGTTGAGAGTTTAGAGAGAAGTGGGCAGGCAGCTTCAGGCCCCACGTTGGTGTTGGCCTGGGCACCTGTTGGATCAACACAATAGCTGCAGCCTGGAGTTCCTGGAAGCTGCCTTCCGCTCAGCTAGGCCTGCTGTGGACGGAGCCCGTGCCAGCTACATGTGCCAGGGAAGCCACAGCTTGGCTGGTGAGCAATGCAATTCTGGGAAAGTGCAGGCTCTGTGTGTTCTTTCCTCTCTTGCAAACCATGGGCACCCTTGGGTCCCTTGGGGGTCACTATGTTACACCTGCTTTTTATCTCTCTCGGCAGGAGCTGCTCAAGCCACATCTTACGACACTGAGGTAAGAGCAGAAGGTTGTGGAGTGCGCGGGCTGGGGTGTGTGCTAAGGCCCTGTGTGCTGGATTACTCCTTGTGTGTCTCATTGCTTATAGGAATTTTTTTTTTTTTTGTTTGTTTGTTTTTTGAGACAGGGTCTTACTGTGCCACCCAGGCTGGAGTGCAGTGGTGTGAACATAGCTCACTGCAACCTCGGACTCCTGACCTCAAGCAATCCTCCCGCCTCAGCCTTCCAGGTGCTTGAGATGAGAAATAGACTTTTTCTCCTTTAATAATTTATTATTTCTCCCCTTGGACTGTTTGTTCAAACCCACACAGGAGCAGGAACATTGCTTTCGATTGCCAAAGAAATGACATAATGATGCCAATGATCAAAATGTCAAGAACACAGTGTCTTGGGCTGAGATGGTGAAGGCAGCATTCAGGCAGTGGTGATCTGGGGTGATAGGAGTGGCTAGGCGGAGACTGAGGCCTCCCTTCTTGTAGGATTTGATGATGGAACAGAGCGGACCCTGCTGTGCATGATGTACCCAGGCTGTGTCAACTGCATTTGTGGCTTGTCCCATGACCCATTGCTCATTGCTATTATTGTCTTGTTTTATTTCTGCTTTTGTTTGTTTGGGTAGGTGAAAAGGCAGGTAGGGTGATGAAGAGCAGAATGTTTCATTTTTATCAAGCATCACTTGATTCAACACGTAGCCACTGAAAAGAAGCAATCATTTTTGGCCTGCGTCTCTGAGGGTAAGACAGTGTGTGGTGGTGGCTGCAGCCCACGTGGGAGCTGTCTGCAAAGAACCCAGCTGCTTCTTGCAGCTCTGGTCATCCTGCTGCCCTCAGCTGCTCCCACGGAGGCCACCCGCCTCTCTGACACTGAGCTGCTCACCTAGCCCAGCCACCAGTGACGGCCCCTGGCTTTTGAGGTGTCTGTTCTCTCCTCTCTCACTCCACTGCCACTGGCTTCCAGGGATCTCCAGCCTGCATAGAAACTTCTCACTACTCTGCCCTCGCCCTTTTAGCAGGCTCCTGAAGCTACTGACTCCACCTCCCAGGCAAATCATTCTAATTTAATTCTTTACAAGTATTCTCCCTCCTGGAGTGCTGGGCTCCACCATGGGGACGAGCCAGGGCACATCACCCACAGCTTTCCAGACACCCGGGGCCCAGGGCCCGTCCTGCTGTGAGTGTGGCTCCTTCAGCCTTCTTCCTTCTTCGCCTGTGGGGAGTTAGACATTCGCGAACCTCGTACTCAATCCCTGCCTCTGTCACGGCCTGCTAAGTCAATAAGACATATCTGCATGTGTCAGAATATGCGCAAGCTTTTGACCGGATTCCAGTTTTTCCCCATGGAGCTTTTGGCAGATGAAGCGTGTGGCTCAACAGCTGGTCGGATGTCCCTTAACCTCCCCCACACCAGGACTGTCTCTGTCTCCACATTCCAGCATATCCGGGTCTCAGCTTTGACACAATCAGACACTGTTGCTGAAGTTTTTATGTTTATATGACAGAAGAAACTGTCACCGCCCCCCCATCGCACCCTCCCACCTGTTGTAGGAAAGGGCTCCAAGGTCTTGAGACCACATGCAGGGGATGGGAAAGCTGGCATTAAAGGGGAAGGAAGTCCTTCTGTGATTCCAGCAGCCGCAGGAGGAGAACATCAGAAACCGAAAATTCCTGTGCCCAGGGATGGGGACCCGCTGACTTCAAGAGCAGAGCAGGTGTCTGGCTGGTGGAGGAAGTCCCAGTGTGGATTAATACTCTAGTGTCTCCAGAGAACATAACCGACATTTGTCTTTGGGAGCTGTGTTTGAGTAGATCAGCTAGTGAAAAACCCAGCCAGCCTGCAGCCCTCCCGGCAGAGAGTGAAAAGGAAACCCGACTGGGGGATACCGCCCACCCTGGTCCCCAGAGAGCTGCGTTGTTTCCTCCCGCCCAGGCCTTTGGATCGGGCCACAGCAAGCGTCCCTGGGCACCTGGCCGAAGCTGGAAACTCGGGATGAGAGTGGAGGCCCTGGAAGGGAAGAAGAACTGAGGAGTGAGCTTGCCCTGTGAGAAGGGGTGGAGCTCTTCAGAGGATAGGGGTGAACTTACCAGACACCTGCGGAAATGGAGGCTGTGCTGGAGTAGGGGAGCCTGGATGAAAATCAGAGAACGAGAAGGCCGGGTTCAGAAGGGTGGGAAGGTCCCCGGGCGTCCCCCTCGAGGGGGATGAGGTCATCCGGGGCCACTAGGAGGACCAAGCCTTTAGCCAGAACCTCAGTATTTACCCTCCTGTGTTGTAATCCTGCCTTATTTTGGGTTTCTAAAAATTGCAGTAAGATGTACATAAGAGTTACCATTTTAACCATTTTCAAGTGTACAATTCAGTGGCAGTAAGCACATTCACGACATTGTGTAACCATCGCCCCACTGATTTCCAGAACTTTTTCATCATTCCAAACACAAACTCTGTACCCATTAAGCAATATTCCCCTTTCCCCTCAACCCCCACAGCCCCTGGCGACCTCTGCTCTACTTTCTATGTCTTTGAATTTGACTAGGTATCTCAGAGAAAGGGAATCATATAATGGTTTTCCTTTTGCATTTGGCTTATTTCACTTAGCATGTTTTCAAGGTTCATTCACGGTGTAGAATATATCCAAATGGCATTCCTTTTAAAGGTTGAATAGTATTTCATTATACATAGACGCTACCTGACAGGCAATGAATGGGCTCGCTGCCATATGTGCATAGAAACCCATACTATGGCACTGGCTTTTTTTTTTTTTTTTTGGAGTAAGGATCTTGCTCTGTTGCTCAGGCTGGAGTGCAGTGGCATGATCTCGGCTCACTGCAACCTCCACCTCACAGGGTTTAAGCAGTTCTCATGCCTCAGCCTCTCGAGTAGCTGGGACTACAGAGGCACTCCATTGTGCCTGGGTAATTTATATATTTTTAGTAGAGACGGGTTTCGCCATGTTGGCCAGGCTGGTCTCAAACTCCTGACCTCAGGTGATCCACCAGCCTCAGCCTCCCAAAGTGTTGGGATTACAGGCGTGAGCCACCGCGCCTGGCCTGATTTACAGTATTTGAAATCAAATCCATCCTCAGCGTTTCCCCAAGGGGATCAGAGCAGCGCACCTGGGAACATGCTTCCTTCAGGTGTGTTGCAGAAGCTTAGCTACTGACACGCTCTCTCCTGCTGCACTTAACACTGGAAACGACTGAAATGGTGAGCAACGTGCGATGGCTGGGAAATCACGGTCCATTTATACCAGCTTTCACCGGTAATGTCCTTCCAGATTTTTCAGTGAGATGGGCAAGAATTTCATGATATAAAATTGAATACAAACAAAGCAGATGACAAAAGTCATATATAATGTTATACATTTGTAATACGTCTTAATACATCTCAGTAATACATAGTGCATCATGGTGAGATATATGTATATATATAAAAGCAGGAAAGAGATGTGTTAAGTATAGTTTGTCTCTGGAAGACGGGGTGAGGAATAGTTTTTGTCTTTTCTAAATTTTTCATAATTTTTTTACAGTAAGTGTACATTATTTGCATGATCAGAAAAAAAGCACTATACATGTAGAAGCCAGTAGGCATGCATGTGTATATCCGGCACTTTCCATCTGACCAGAGAATCCTGTGTCATCTCCTTACATTCATCTCTGGGTGGTCACCCATGTCAGGACCATGAGAGGCCCGTGAAAGAGCCAAAAAGAATCCTCAAAAAATATCTGCCCGCTAAATTCTCTGCATGACTAGTCTCAGGAGGGAAAGGGTGGAATCTTGTTACCATATTAGCAAGAGTGGCTGTGCACACGCTTGCAGGGAAGAACTTCCCTATTATGACGCTATTTTTCAAAACAGGCTTTTCCGTGCTTAATCTGTTTTGTGAATGATCCTCTCTCTGCCCCTCCCCATCCTACAAAAAAGAAGACATTCGTTTTTATGTGTGTTCATAGTAATTCTGTTGGTAAGGCTAGGTCCTATTGCCTGGCCACAAACGGGAACCCATTTAAGACCTCTGTCCCTTGTGGTTCCATGGCCTGGGGATGCATAGGAAGGCAGTCGCCACACAGTACGGGAACAGAACCTGACGTGCTCACTCAGCTACTGGTTTACTTGGGTTAAAACACATCATGGGCAGAGAGGCTGGCCAAGTTGCTGTGTTCTCTTTGGATTCAACAGCAATATCACTTATTTTATCTATTTACTTACGCATATTGTATTTCACAAGAACAGGCTTCAAGATGGTTTACTAGCATTTGTTTGCTTTTATTTATCACATTTATAATTATTGGTTTATCCAATTTTATACTGTAATAAGATGCTAAAAACAAACCAGAAGAAAAGAAAAGTAGAAGAAAAGGAGGCCAGGGGAAATTAGTGTGCAGAACACTGGCTGTGAGATTTTGCAGAGTTACCAAGGTTGGATGGGAAACAGCTGGGAGCTTCCTGGTGGTTAAGGGGGATGCCAAACAGAGGGTCACCTTAGAGCTGATTCAGCGAGGAGAGACCATGAACCAAGCACTCTTGCTTGATGGACTCTAACCATCTTAAAACAGTCAACCAATAATTGAAAACTCACCCAGAGTCCAACAACAGCCATGTGCAGACACAATCTCCTGGGGTGGCTAGAGAGGACAGAGACATGTTCCAGCTGCCAGATTCATTGCTGCTATCTTCTGAGAAGCTGGGAGTCAACAGCAGGAACTGAACAGTGCCCAGAGAACAGCAAGCTAGGGTTGGGTCTTAAAAAGCCCTTGCTTAACTTTATAAAGTCTAAATGAGTTTTGGTTTTATCCTAAAATGTTGGTAAAACTCCTTAGCCTGGTATTCAAGGCCACCACAAGCCAACACCAACAAGTATCTATAGCCTTGGTCCCACTTCTCCACATTACCTGGCATTCTAGTTGAACACTGGCCTCAGGCTCGCTGTGCCTACTATTTGACACCCCTTCCTCTTCTTTGCACAATTCTTTCCTTTAACCTAGAATGATCTCCAGAGTGATTTCCGTTCGCCCGCAATGATCTCCAGATGGGGTCGTCTGGTGCCCAAGGGAAGCCCCACCTAGAAGAGAATGTTAGAGCATTCACAAGGATCTCTTCTTCTGATAAGAACACCAAAGTTCCTTGTGGGGTAACTAGTTTCTCTTCTATTTCCGTTTTCTCTTCTAGGAGGACAGCACATGGCACTCTCACCTCCTTTGCAGTTAAGTGTGAAATAGTGCCAATAGAGTGTGAAAGAAAAGAAAGAAGATGATTCACCTCCCAAAGAAGGCGATTCCCCACTGCTGTGTCCCTTCTATCAACTTGATTCAAAAAACCAAAATGGACCTGGGAACCATGTGTTGAAGATAGGAGAGCTCCAAAAGAGACTGGAGCCCTGAGTCACCACCTGGAGGAAAAATACCCACCCATCAGGAATTTATACTATACAATTGGAAGTTTTTGGGTTACAGCAGCTACTTTAATTAAAACACCCAGAGACAAGAGTCATTATTGCACAAATTGGTTGCCTTTTTGTATGTTTGGGTCCTCTCTGTTTGATGAGACTGCACGTTCCTTTGAAACACATCTATTTAAAATTCTTATATCCCCAGAGAGCCTAGCAGAGAGTATGCACAGAGTGAGCCTTCAGTAAATGTTGAGTAAATAAGCTCCTAAAGGATGAAACTGGGTCTTTGAAGTTTGTTCTGACCAGTACTTAGTATAGGATTTTGTGCTATTGGTCACTTTTCACAAAGGTTCTTGCTATTAAGGAACTTGATATCCAATGTACTCACAGAGAGTAGAAATTCAGGGGAAACAAATAGAAGAGATATGTCCAAAAATCCATGTAACATTTCATTGACAGATATTTATCTCTTTAATCCTGGAAGTTGTTGCATGTAAGGGAAGGTTCAGTAGAACGAAAACAGGACTGCAAGCTGGGAGGAGATTTGGGGTCTCTTGGCCAACTCTGCCTCGTACCTTCAATTTCCCTGCTGGTAAAATGAAGTCAGTGGTCCCCAAAATGAAATTTGGACTAATGACAAATTAGCTAGCATTTGATTATACATCGATAGGTTCCCCATGTGATTTTAATGCACAAATCAGATTTGGGAACCATTAGGTAGGTGATCTTATCCTATGAGTCTATCTTTTTCAACATGGAAAAATTAATTTGTTTTGCTGACCGAAAGCTGTGTAACTTAGAACTGGAAAGAGACATAGAATCGAATAACCCATCTCTATGGGGCAAAAAAATTAAACACCTTTAGTTCGTCCAAAGATGAAATGGAAAAATAAACATGTTTTAAGATGATTTGGTAGAGAAAATATTTTCTTTGCCAGGATATTAGAGAATTTGTCAAGAGTTATTAAACAGGAGAGTCAAAGGTTTCATTGCAGGAACTTAATAAATATTTGTTTATTAGCTGATTAATATGCTGATCCAAGCAGAGAAGGAATTCTGTCTTTGTTTTAAAGCCAGGATTTCTAACTGCCCTTTCGGGATAAAAATGTGCTCTGTGTTCAGCTCAGCAACCTGAACTGTCTATTCCATTATTCAGATAAACACCAAAAGGGATTTAATGTATCCTCTGGCAACCGAAGATAATACTCCCAGGTCAAGCTTCCTTCAGGCAGATATTAATGGTTACTTTTAGTTAGTGAAAAATATTGCATAATTCATGCGCTGTGCTTGACAAAGTTGATCCAAACTCTGGGACCTTCAGGAATTTCAGGCAGAATTCCTTACTCTTTGAGGGTGTCTTCGTTCCCCACCCTGGGTGTTTATCATGCCTCTGAGTGAAACACAATGATGACAATGGCATAGCTTTTCAAAAAAAGAAATGATCCAGGGTCCTTTCTAAAGTGCAGCAATCAGAACTATTGATTCTGAAATTGAACCATTTCCAGTGGTACCAAAGAAGTGGTATATTATAGAATTAGAATATGTCTTCTATTCAGCACACTCCAAATCACTCTCTATACAAACGTATTCAAATGTATTTTTATTCAACATATTCAGAATGTTCATCCTTCAAAAAGTGCTTCCCCCATTAGCCAGCCTCATGCAAGTCGGTTGTTCCCACCTTTATTCCACTGATATGGAGGTCATTTGAATGCTGTTTTCTCTGTTAAGATGCTGTCGTTTGAACAATACACTCACGTTTCATGCAAATTTGAATTATGCAAGTTTTTAAAAATGCTATGTAAAACAGCAATAAAATACTACTGGAGATTGCTCAATTTCAGAATGGGCAACATTTGAAATAGTCCAAATTCCTCCAAATTTGCATGATTTATCCAGAATGGCATAACAAATCCAGAGCATAGCCAGTGAAACTTACACCGTGTTTGGACCCTGGTCTGGTGGCTGTGCCACAGTTGTGGTAAACAGAAACCTCCACAGGGAAACCTCCACAGGCCTTGGTCAGTATGACGGGGAGTCGTACAATGAATCAAAGCAGATGTTTTCCTGAGGGATTTTTGTGGCTATAGTGCAGTTTAAAAAAATTCATTGTGTTAATAATTTAATATTTTTGATATCCTATGAAAGTATCACATAAGCTTTTATAATATAGTGGCACTGAAAACGTGCTGTAAATTATTATACTCCATTCAGTATGACAGGGGAATGGTTCCAGGACCCCCAGCCCCTTCTACCCCAGGATACCAACATCTGCGATGCACAACTAACTGATAGAAAATGGTCTAAGATTTGCATAGAACCTACCTACATCTTCCTGTATACTTTTTTTTTTTTTTTTGAGACAGAGTCTAGCTCTGTCTCCCAGGCTGGAGTGCAATGGCACAATCTCAGTTCACTGTAGCCTTTGCCTGCTAGGTTCAAGCAATTTTCCTGTCTCAGCCTCCCGAGTAGCTGGGATTACAGGCACACACTACCATGCCCAGCTATTTTTTTTTTGTATTTTTAGTAGAGACGGGTTTCACCATGTTGACCAGACTCATCTCAAACTCCTGACCTCAAATGACCCACCCACCTCGGCCTCCCAAAATGCTGGGGTTACAGGCGTGAGCCACCATGCCCAGCCCCTTCCCATATACTTTAAATCAACTCTAAATTACTTACAATATCTAATTCTATACTGAATTACTTAGGATTTATATTAATCCTAAGTAAATAGTCATTATACTGTTTGGCGTAGGGAATAATGGCAAGAAAAAGCCTGTACGTGTTCAGTACAGACACAACCATCTTTTTTGTTTGTTTGTTTTTTGAATACTTTCCATCCATGGTTAGTTGAATCTGAGAATGTTGAACCCATGGATACTGAGGGCCAACTGTAGTATGAAGTGACATTAGATGTGATAGATGAAGAAGGCCTGTCACTGGCCATGATCCACCTTGCCATTAATTTGGGAGAAAGACTCTGCAAAATAAAAGAGATTGTGCTAGGACGCATTTTGAAGCATCTTTAAAGCAAGTATACCATGAATATAGATGTGGGCACTCTGGTAACATATTCCCTTCCTGTCTTGTGATTATCTATAGGAAAGTTAGACTTAGATTAAGCACATCTTGGATGATGCCATTCTTCAGGAATGTGGCTGCCTTTAAACTATTTTTATGTGAATATAGTGCATGTGCTTCCTAGATTGCAATCTCAGAAGGAAGCGGAAACCATCTGCTGTTTTTATATCCCACACTCCAGTTAGCTAATGACAATAATGGTGACATTGTGACAGTAGTTTACTGTTTACAAAGTGCTTCTGTCTCAGTTCACCCATGTGACGACACTGCAAGGTGAGTTTTCTTGGTTTCTAAGTTTGACAGGCCAGGACCCAGAAGTATAGAGAGAGTCATTGATTTGTCTGGGTCACTCAGCAACAACTGGTGGGTAAGAAACCGGAGAATGGGAAACTACAGGCATCCGAATGGGAAGCTACAAGCATGAAATGAGAAGCTACAAGCATCCAAATGGGAAGCTAAAGGCATGGAATGGGAAGCTACATACAGGCATCTGAATGGGAAGCTACAGGCACGGAATGGAAGCTACAGGCATCTGAATGGGAAGCTACAGGCACGGAATGGAAGCTACAGGCATCTGAATGGGAAGCTACAGGCATGGGATGGAAGCTACAGGCATCTGAATGGGAAGCTACAGGCATGGGATGGAAGCTACAGGCATCTGAATGGACTCCTTGCATCTGTCTCCCTTTGAAGCCCTGCATCTGATTCTGTCTCTTCTGGGCACAGGCATGTCTGGCAACATGGAGGATGAACACCTCTCACGCTGCCTCCCTGCTGCATGGTCTTCGACTGTGGTCCCACACTGGTTCCTCAGAGCATCAGTTCATTAGGGCGACTTATCTGGGGCTGGCTGGTGAGGAAGAAGGGTCCCTGGTGTGCATTGATGTTCACCGCATGGAAATATGTCCCTTGGGATGGAGAGAAGTGGAGGGGCACATTCCATATCAGAGCAGAACTGTCATAGCTACCAGTCCCTGAGCAAGCAGCAGGAAAAGCCAGGGGACCACGTTCTGTTTCCAGCCATAAGGAGTCATGAGATCATGGAAAGATCCTTTAACCTCTCCAGCCTTAATTTCCTCATTTGTAAAATAAGAACAGCGCTTGTCCAAGCCACCTCACAAGACGGTTATGAATGACGGGAATTCTTTCTTTCTAACACATGCCACGCTTGGGCAGGGCTGCCCTGGGACCTCCGGTGAGCCTGCAGGAGAGAAGCCTCCCCCGACCATGCCAACAGACCCTCCCCTCCAGCCCCCACACTCCCTGGCTGGCACACGTGGGACTTTGTTATTATTGTTGTTTTAAAAAATGGATTCGGCGTTTTGCATTTGAAGCATAAATAACAAATATTCCAGCTGGTCAAAGAAACTGAAATACATATTTATAAGCCAACCTATTTTGTTAGTTTTTACAAATATAAAATTATGCCCCCTTTTGGTCTGTAAACTAAAATCTATACAATTATCTGAGTGTGAGGAATGAAATCAGTTTTAAGAAATTTACTTTAGAGGCCGGGCACAGTGGCTCACTCCTGTAATCCCAGCACTTTTGGAGGCTGAGGCGGGTGGATCATTTGAGGTCAGGAGTTTGAGACCAGCCTGATCAACATGGCGAAACCCTGTCTCTACTAAAAATACAAAAATTAGCCAGGTGTGGTGGTGCCCACCTGTAATCCCAGCTACTTGGGAGTCTGAAAGAGGAGAGCCAATTGAGCCTGGGAGGCGGAGGCTGCAGTGAGCCAAGATCGTGCCACTGCACTCCAGCCTGGACAACAGAGTGAGACTCTGTCTCACACCAAAAAAACAAACAAACAAAAAAGAAAGAAAGAAAGAAAGAAATTTACTTTGGAAATGTCCAGAACAGGCAATTTAGATGGATTTATGAGGAATCTCTTTTCCTTGACCCAAAGGTACCTAGGGTATAGCTTTACCAAACCAAGGAGATTTGGCAGGGCGTGTGTCCTTGTCCTCTGGAAAACAAAGAGTGGGTCTGTAAGCAACATGGGGGAGAAGGAGGCTGACTCGTACACACACACACGTACAGCTCCAGGAAGGAGGCGGGTGGGAAACAGGAACACCCCCTTCTCCTCTTCTCAAACCTCCACCAGTACCCATTGTCCTTTGGTACCAGCCCTGCCCCTCCCTGGCTGCCTCTGGGGTGCATCTAATTTTGCCTGAGTTAATGTCTGTCAATGGTTCTACGCAGTGGGCTTTGCTCTGGGGAAAGATAGAAATAAGTTTTGTGTTGTGGTCTATTTGATTCTGGCTGCTGGGAGTGCCATGTTGAAGGTGAGTCTCAGGCGAGTCGTGGCTCAGGGAGAGTAGTGAGCACCCATTCCACAGAGCTGCTTTCCCTTCTCCTGGGCCTGAAGTTCCCCTGGGAGGCTCTTGGCTGGCAGCCCATGGCAGCCAAGCTTCTTTGTTCATGTTAGACACACCAGAATTCGACACAAGTCAAGAGTGTGCAAGTGTATGTTTGGAGTCAGAGGGCTTTCCCTCTTACCCACTGCATAAATTAGTTTAAAAGAATCTTCGAACTGCAGATGTTCTAGTGTGTTTCTATGTCCATCCACCACCCCCACTTACCCCTTTTGGTATATAGACCTGTTCTGAGGTTGGGGAAGGAGGCTTCAGAAGGCCCTGTGACTTGCCCTAGGCCACTCAGACAATTGGTAGAAGAGCCAGGCCTGGAACCAGTTTTCTGCACCCTCCCATCTTGGAACATGGCTAGCATGACCTGGTTCCCTGGTTATCCCTCGGGTGGGTCAGACTGTGCAGGTCAGAACTCAGATAAGGCACCTGGGGAACACACGGAGAGGCCTTTGCCAAGAGCAGTGCAGCCTGAGAAACAGAATGAAATCTTTGAATGTTGTGGCTGCAGAAAGAGGCGATGTAATTGACTGCTGTTGGAACCCAGGAAAGGAAGCTGGGAGCAGGCGATGTCGGAGATTGAGATGTTTGGTACCCAGGCCGCAGGCACTGGGCCCCATTTTCAGGAACAGGCCTCTTGCCCCTGGGAGGGCATCCAGCACTAAAATATCAGAAGCTCAGTCCTACAGGGACTAAAGTGGTTGGCAAGAGACATAAATGGATATTCAAGTTTACGAAATAGGGCTGGAACCTCATGATTACGTCAAAGATGGGGCTCATGAGGGGAGAGGGGGCAAAGCAAAACCACAGCGTCCAGAAAAAGGTGTCTGAGTGTCGGGCCAATCCCACTAGGGCCACAGATAGGGGCGGTCCCAGAGGCGAGACGGGGGTTGAGCTTGCAGATTTGGGATAGTTAAGGGATTGGTGCAGGGACAAAGGTGAAGGCTGCTGACTAGGCAGAACTTTGCACTGACTTTTAGCCCAGTGCTCTCTTCTGTTAAATATTTATCTATTAGAAGTTCTGCAAGGCTAAGACTTTTCACCCTTGTACCCTATTAAAAAAGGAGGGTAAAGAGATGTGAGGTTCTGACTCGCTTCTGCCAGTTTGGGGAAAGCAGTTGTATTTACCCAGATTGGGCAATCCCATATTGGATAACTCAAGCAAAGGAAAGTCATAGCCCATGGCCAAGCTCCCAGTTCTTCATAAATACCAGGAAAATGGGCTTTGAAAAGGTGTTACATAAGTCATCCTATTGAAAAGTCAGGTAGGAAGCACAATGTGCAATTCAGTCAGTAAGGCAGTTGCCACTAGACTCGTGGAGGAAAGAGGGAGATTGAGACTCCTATCGGAGGCAGGATAGAGAGGGGAGGAATACTAGTCTTACAGTCTGAAAACCTGGTTGATTCTGCCATCCCACTGCTCTGGGCAATGTCCTCATCTATAACATGGGGAGTACACATCCCAGAGAGGAATGAGAAGTAAATGAAATTGCATCTTTGCAAGAGCATTGAAAGAATTGCAGAGAATTATTCTCCTATAATGTATACCCACCACCCCTTTCCTCTTTCTTGGCTATTCAGATATTCTTGGCTGAGTCAAGGAATGAATACCCAGCTTGATTAGGCAGGTGTGGACTGAGGCTGGTGACCAACCCCATGGTCCCTCAGGAGCTTGGTGGCGAGTTCTTCTAGCAATAACTCACCTGTGTCTAATCCCACATTCACTCTCTGAGAGCAACAGAGAGAGGCTAGCGTTCTGCTGACTGTCCAGGCACTGAAATGATCATGGTCAAGTCATATCCAACTAACTCCTCTTTTTCTGTAGAAAATACTGTATTATAGAATCGCACGTGCTCTTGTTGTAGAAGGGCGGTGAAAAACTGCTGAAGAACATAGCTTTGCTGAATGAATATTTCCTCAGAGTTGATTAATGTCAGTGTGCTAGCCAGAGCGAGATCATTAGGTCTCTGTTTTTGGCCATGGTCAAACTGACAACTTAATGAGTAATGCAGAGAAAGTGCGCTGATCAGATCTGTAAATGTGGGAAGAATACTTACAACCAAATAACAAATGCTAACTAAATAGATGATAAACAAAACCAAATAAATGCCCACAAGATTCTACTAATGATTTTCACACCTGGTTGTGCACTAGAATCAACAGGGAAACATATTTTTTAAATATTCGTGCCTTCTAATTTAGTTTCATTTCCTTGGGAATTTAGAAAACAAAAAGAGAGAGAGAAAAATCACACGACTAGGATCCTTTCCCAGAGATTCTGAGTATGGGGCCAATCTGTGTGAAAATCATTTTAGAAGGGAGTAAAGGCAAAACAAAACCAAGATGCAAAGTGGTATACACTATAGGATACTAAGTATATGAAAATACATATGCAGAACAAAGATGGTAAGAAAATATAAGAAACTGTTAACTGATTAACTCAGGATTAGCACACAGACTGATAATAAGTGACCTTACTTTCACTGTATTTTCCACATAAGCCTTCAATAGTCATAATGTATTGCTTTTTAATCAAGGGAGAGAAGTTGATTTAAAAAAAAAAAGATGTTGGAGTTGACTGACTACTCCGGTGAGCCAACTGTATAATGCTGGTTACTAAGAAAACCATCAGAATCATAGGCTGCCTGTCCATGAACATGGTAGCTACTTAAGGTCACGAATGACTCCATGGGCTTTGTGCTGAGCAGAACTCTCTGGGGTTGTGTTTGACTCTGAGGGCCACATATGGACAGAGATATCATCCACCAGGAAACGAAGGGTCCGCAACACATCATGAGTCAAGAGCAAGAGGCTGGTTTGGAAAAGAGGAGACAGGGGCTACAGCAACTGTCTGTCTATATCGCAAGTGCTTTACTGTAGAAGAAGGGGCAGGCATCCTCAGAAGCCATTCATCAGCAAGAACATGCTGGCCCAACCTAAGAAAGAGACTGAAAGAATAAAATGGTGCAGCAGCAGGGTAGGCTGCTTCCAAATGTATGAGGTTCCCCATTATGCAACGTGTAGTGCATGCTCTGAAACTTCATGTATTTGGTAGGAAAAACTTCTGTGTCCTATGTATTCATAAATGTATTGAGATGTTCATTTATTCAATAAATATTAATTGAGAAGATTGTGTGTTGCAAGAAAGTTGGAGTAAGTGCCTTTCCAAAGTTCTTTCCGATCAAATCATGCTTCTGCTTAGTTCAAAAGAAGTGTTGGGGCTCTGATATTATATTGACTGAAGGAAAGAACATCAAGCTTTTAAAGAATTAAAGTTAGTTTTATTCAGAAGTCTGGCTCAGGACTATGGACTGAGGACTAGAGCCTGGGAGGAATCTTTCAGGCAGGTCAGACTCCTCCAAAGCAGTGTTTTAGTTCATAGTTTCACATCAAACTTGTTCAGAAGTTACAGTCAAGCAGAAACACATCAAGGTTTGGATATAAGAGTACATCCGATTCCAGGTCACAGAGGCATAATCGTTAACCACACCAGATGTTGTCTTGTATCTAGGAAAGGGCAAAGACCAGAGTCACTTAACTTTTCTGGGATACAGTGACCCAGGCAAGAGATGTAGGAGCCGTGTGCTCTACCCTGCTGTGCCTTCAAAGCGTCCCTCTGGAAAGCTACACTCTCCGCAGGGTCAGGGGCTTTGTGAAATGATGCTGGCCAGCATATTGAGAAAACGCAGCTTCTTACATTTGCTACTCTGTCTCACAACTATGTTTGTTTAAGAAAGTTTTATTAGGTGCTAATTACCCAAGGGATAATTATTAGCATGTACCATGAATAGGTACAAGATTAAGGTTAAGATGCATGGATTCCAAGCTTGCAAGGCTAAGGTCGTTGGTAGCAGTTACAGGAAACTCCGGGCAGTCCTGAGAATCCAGGCCCAATTCCAGACGGAGTCATTCAGCTTGACTGATCAGGCCAGGGGGCAAGACGGACCCAAGCAGGAGGTGAGCAGCCTTGAGAGGGCCAATGAGAGGGGCTAAGGCCAGGAGATGGGGGTAAAGGCACTGAGAAAACAAACTGAACGAGGCCAGAAGAGAGCTGGACTCTTAAATTGGAGTGAGTGGAAACAGAGACAATGAAAAGGCTGGGAAAACGATCAGATTTTCTCACAGAGCACCCCTCCCCATCCGCGCCTCCCCTCACTCCGCATATCTGGCCGGCACTCAGCCCCAACCCCCACTCCTCCACTCCTCCACTGCAGGGACCTGAGCAGCAGTGAGCTTCCTGGCACGTCTCACATTGTTCCACGGTCAGTATAGAAAGGGCATCTTCATCTTTTTCACTAACACTTCCCCAAGCTCTTATTTCTTGATTGAAACACACACACACAGACACACACACACACACACACACACACATACACAGCTTTTTTGAAACTCAAGATCCAAGAAAAGATGTTCTCATGTTGATCAGCCCATTAAACCAAGGCCAAGAGTCTAGAATGAGGCTCCACATGGAATTCCCGTAGCTCCTTTGTGACTCCCCCATAGAAACTCTCTCATCCCTAACTGACCCTGGGATGTATCAATTACCCCCCACCGTGGGGCAGGTATCTCAAGCTGGACACGATCCTGTGGCATTGGCCAAAGCCTGGAGCCAAGGAACTGACCATGCTCAAATTACCATGGTCCAGCACAGGAACCAGAGAAGATTCCAGTGGACCTTTTCTGGGAAGGTGACATTTTTTCCCTGGCATGGTTGCTATGTCTGGCACTATGCTGTCTGTTATATATATATATACTAATTCTTACAAAACCCTTGGAGAGTATACCATTTTAGAGATCAGTGAGATGAGACTGATAGAAGTGAAGTGAGTTACTTTGTATTGCCAGGTTGTAGAGTCAGCATTCAAGCCCAAATCTGCTCGAAAGCAAACCTCATGCTGCTTATACAACACCACACAACCTTCCTCAGAGCAATGCTATTCATCAGCTGCATCTGGAGAACAGGGCCATGAGCCAGAGCAGAAGAACCAAAGGCCCACAGCCCATTAGATCAAGGCCGAGAGTGGAGTACTGACAACTTACACCCTTTCTTCCCTCCTTTCCCTCCCCTCCTCCCTCCTGTTCCTTTACCAGTGCAGGAGGGATGACACCCCTGGGGAGGTGAGAGAAGCTTGGGCTGCATCTGGAGGTGCACCTGGAAAGCAAGGTTCTGTAGATCAAACAAGCAAACCAGAGCTGCGACTTCACAAGGAGCCACTGAACATGGACCAAGTACTCAGTGCGGACAGCTTACATCTTCATTAGAGAATCGCAGAGTTGCCCCAAATTGTTAAGTAACACTCAGGGCTGTTTGCAACCAAGCCCTGAAGGAGGCTCCAGACAGCCAGGATTCAGTCAGGGCTGAGGTCAGAGGAGAGCAGTGTGGGTAAAGGCAGCTGAGAAAGGCCCCGAGGGACCCACAGTCACCCACTGGACTTCTGCCCCTGCAGTGTCTGGATCAGAGTGTTTGTTGAATGACAAATAGAAAATCGAGGTGGTTTGAATTCAGATGGAAAGAAATGAATTGAGATGACATGCTTAGAAAGAGAAAAAATATCAGATAAGTCATAGGGGCGCAAATAAGTGGGGAGAGGGAGGAAAACTGCCATGGTTCATAGTGGGAAGAAGTGGGGGATCACACGGGGTAGCTGGGTGGGACTGATGAATGCAGGGCCATGAGGGCCTAACAAGCAGCTGTTTTGTCCTATAGGCACAATCTACTCACAGGCACTCTGGCATCTCCATATGGGTGTCTAATAAGCATCCTGAACTTCACTGGTTCTAAACTGAGCCCCAAATCCCAGGTTTTTACATCTTGGGATGCATCGATGGCTGCTGCATCCTCCCACTTGCCAGGCCAAAAATCTTGGAGTCAGTCTTGACCCCTCCCTTTCTTTCATAAACTGAGTTTAATCTGTTAGGGAAAAAGATCAGCTCTACCTTCCCAATATGCCTAGATTCTAAAATGCAACCCCTTTTTCCCACACCCACTCTCCACCCTGGTGCGGTCTCTGCTCTTCCTGCCCAGCTCACCACTGTGGTTCTTGGGTTGACTGCCCTGCTTGCATCCTTGTGCCCTGGAGTCTGCTCTCCGTGCAGTTGCCAAAGGCATTATTTTTAAAATGCAAGTCAGATCATATCACTCTGTCTTAGTCCATTTTGTGTTGCTACAAAGAAATACTTGAGATTGGGTAATTTATAAAGAAAAGAGGTTTATTTGGCTAACAGTTCTGCAGGCTGCACAGGAAGCATGTCACTGACATCCTTTTCTGGGAAGGGTCTCAGGAAGCTTCCACTCGTGGTGGGAGGAGAAGAGGGGCCAGCATCTCACATGGTGAGAGAGCAGAAGTAGACAGGAGGGGTGCCATGCCCTTTTTAACAACCAGCTCTTGCATGAACTAATAGAGTGAGAATTCACTCACTACTTTGAGAATAGCACCAAGATATTCATGAGCGATCCACCCACCACAAGCCAAACACCTCCCACCAGGCCCCACCGGCAACACTGGGGATCACATTTTAACATGAGACTTGGTGGGCCAAACTAATCGTATCCAAACGATGGCATGCTCCCTCACTCAAAGCCCATCCTTGCTGCCATTTCTCTCAGAGTGAAAGGCCAACATCCTTCCGATGTCCTGCAAGGCCCATGGTCTGTGCACCTACCTCCACGCTGCACCTCCCCAGCCTTCCTCCTGCCGCCCTCACCCCACTTGCTCCCTCTGTCCAGCAATACTGGCCTCCTTGCTGGTCCTCAGCTGCTCCGGGCATGTGCCAACCTCAGGCCTTCATGATTGCTGTTCCTCTGCTGGAAATACACTTCCCCAGGTACCCCCAACGGCTTCCTCACCTGTCCTCCAGGTCTTTACTCCAATGCCATGTCTTTGGTCAGCTCTTCTCTCACCCCCCGGCCTAACACTGGGTTACTCTTCTCCCTTGGCACTCTTATGCTTCCTTCCTTGCTTTTTCTTCATAGTATGTATTATAATATGATGTAAATACATATTTAACATACATCGATCTTCCACAACTAGTATGCAGCTCCATGAGGATCAGATCTTTTGTCTGCTTTGCTTGTTGATGTATCTGGCTCCTAGAATAGTGCCTAACATATAGTAGGCATGCAATCAATCTGCAATGAATTAATAAGCAAATGAGAGAGAAGTTGGTTCAGGGAATATTGAAAGTAAATAAAAAGAACAACAATAATAACAATCATACTACTTTTAAATTTAAGTCACTATCTGCTCAGCTTTTTTTTTTTTTTTTTGAGATGAGGTTTTTTGCTCTTGTTGCCCAGGTTGGAGTGCAATGGTGCGATCTCGGCTCACTGCAACCTCTGCCTCCTGGTTTCAAGCAATTCTCCTGCCTCAGCCTTTTGAGTAGCTGGGATTACAGGCATGCATCTCCATGCCCGGCTAATTTTTGTATTTGTAGTAGAGACAGGGTTTCTCCGTGTTGGTCAGGCTGGTCTCGAACTCCCAGTCTCAGGTGATCTGCCCGCCTCGGCCTCCCAAATTGCTGGGATGACAGGTGTGAGCCACCGCGCCCAGCCACTATCTGCTCAGTTCTTTAAACTCCACTCTGGTTGAGGAAGCCTCCCCTTGGCTGCATTTCATTATTGATCTTCTCCCTGTCAGGTGGGGGTTTTGTGGATTGGTTGACAGAGAAAGGGTTTCAGATGATATTATGGGTTACATTATGTTCACTCCAAAGGATGCAAAGTCCTAGCCCCCAGTACCTCAGAATATGACCTTATTTGGAAATGGGCTCTTTACAGAGGTCATCAAGTTAAAATGAGGTCATGAGGGTGAGCCCTAATCCAATGTCATTGGTGTCCTTATGAAAAGGGGCAACGGCAGACATGCACAGAGGGAAGCTGAGGTGAAGACACGCACAGTGAGGAGGCGACTGGGGAAGGTGCAGGCGGAGGCTGGAGCTCTGTGACTGCAGCCACGGAATTCCTGGGGCCACTGGATGCTGCAAGCAGCATGGAGCAGGCTCCCCCTCACAGCTCTGGGGAGGAATCAACCCTCCCTGCCCACACCTGAACTATCCTGGACTTCCAACCTCTAGGAACGAGAGACACAAATTTTCCATTATTTAAGCCTCCCAGTTCGTGGTTCTTGGTTACAGTGACCCTAGGAAACTAACACAGTTGGGAAGCTTCCTCTTCACCAGGTAGTCAGCCTGACTTGGGTAAAAAGAGAAACCCAGACCTCACGTTGCACTGATGCCAATGGATGGGATGTGGAGGTGAACTGGGGTACATATGGCAGGACATGGGCCCGCTGGGGAAGGGTGGAGGAGCTAAGGATGGCTGGCAGGGCGGACAAGGATTTCTGACTTCCGCCTTGGCCATGGCCATGCCCTGTTGTGTTGGCAAATCACTCCACCATTGGTACCTCTCTGCCGTCACTTGCAAAGTGAGTTTTTGAGTGGGTGTTGTTCCATGGTTCAGTGGCATGCTAAGAGGCCTGGACATCTGCAAAAGGCAAGAGGAAACAATATATGATGAACAGTGACCATAAAAACGTTTTCCAAATTATGATTAATTTGCAGAGCCCAATTCCACAATTTACAAACTTTTCATGTTCCCCTTGACTGGTGTTTCCTCATTTATTTCTAGCCTGGGTGGATGTCATTGATAAAGTGAGTGTAAGATGACGTCAGTGCTTCAGGAGGGTGAGAGGCCCTGAGTGGCAACTATAAAATTAAGCTAGCTGCAGCCTGTTAATGTCCAATTCAAAAGCAGATGTGGAAAAAAAAATCACAAAAAGGAGGAGGCCCAAAGAAAGACATTTTTGATCTCTTAGAGAATAGGTCTGCGCAGATGGGCCCCAAATCATACACAATTGGCGAGCTTCTTGTCAACTCTGCCACTTCAGTCCTGGTGGAATTATATGTCAGTTGCATAAACTGCTGTAATTGTTGGGTTGGCAAAAATTATATCCAGAGAGAAACTCTAGTGTCCTGTGGGAGCTATATCTCTGAAATACTCTGATTTGGAAACAATTAACTGCCTCCAACATCTGTCCCCACAGTCTGCAGTCACCTCGGCATTGTAGCAGCCCAAAGGGGAGTGCTCCCCTCCCTGCAAAGTAGGGGTGACGGGATTCGAGGAGATGGTGCCAGCTTAACCTGGGCAAGATACAGCTATGGTTTAAGGGAAGCAGGGACCTTTGAGGTTATCTATGCAACCTTCCAGTCCATTCAGGAAATTAGAATATGAGCAAATGGGAGGATTTTTCATTGATTCATTCAACAAATCATTATGGGAACTTACCGTTTTCCAGGTGCTAGACACTGGACATTTGCTTCGCTAAACTTGCTTTACTAAGTTTATAATTTCAGACGAAAAGCTGGAAAATACAATAAGAACTGTGAAGGAAACAGAAAATAACAAGGGCACTGAACTCTGATAGAGCGACCAGCTTTGATAGAGACTTCTGTGAAAGGCGAGGCTGAGACGTGCAAAGTGAGGAGGAGCTGGCCACGGGAAGATGGAGAGCAAGGCCAGTCCACGTGGAGGGAATGGTATGTGCCAAGGCCCTGAGATAGAAAATTAAATGTCTGCTTCCAAAGGAGAGGGAGATACTGGGAAAACAAATCCACAAGTAGAACAAAGAAGTAGGCATCTAGGAGGAGCCATAGACAACAACTTGCCAAACACCGTTAGTTTATATTTTCGAAAGTATAGACTGGGCATAGTGGCTCACGCCTGTAATCCCAGCACTCTGGGAGGCCAAGGCAGGAGGATCACTTGAGCCCAGGAGTTTGAGACCAGCCTGGGCAACATAGTAAGACCCTGTCTGTACAAAAAAATTTAAAAATTAGCCAGGAGTGGTGGTGCATGCCTGTAATCCCAGGTACTTGGGAGACTGAGGCGGGAGGATCGCTTGAGCGTAGGAGGTCAAAGCTGCAGTAATTCGTGATTGCACCACTGAACTCCAACCTGGGTGACAGAGCAAGACCCCATCTCAAAAATTAAAAAAAAAAAAAGAAGTTTAGAGAGGCTCATTTTCGTCCCTAAAGTCTCACAGCAAGCCAGTGGAAGAGGGCGACTAGAACGCAGATCTCTGGACTACTCCATATCATTACCTCCTTACCTTCTCTCTCTTCTTACTATATTCATCATGTTGTACAATAGACCTCTTGAATTATTCCTCCTGTATAACTGAAAATTTATATCATCAAAGTATTTTCCTAAATGGTACTTCTGTTCTTAACAGGACTTCTGCTATTGGATTAATTTTTGCCCCTGCTGGCCAGGGGCGGTGGCTCACCACTGCCTATAATTCCAGCACTTTGGGAGGCTGAGGCAGATGGATCACTTGGGGTCAGGAGTTCGAGACCAGCCTGGCCAACATGCTGAAGCTCTGTCTCTACTAAAAATGCAAAAACTAACTAGGTGTGGCGGCATGCACCTGTAGTCCCAGCTACTCAGGAGGCTGAGGCAGAAGAATTGCTTGAACCCAGCTGGCGGAGGTTGCAGTGAGCCGAGATCTCACCACTGCACTCCAGCCTGGGCAACAGAGAGGGACACAGTCTTAAAAAAAAAAAATTCCCTGCCTTACAAACTATGAAGACTTTTTCAAAGGAAATATGCTGTTTTTTTTTTCTATTAGGTCCCATCTGTCTTCATGATGCCATGCCTGCCTCACACCTCCATCTTCTCCTAGAGAAAATGTGCTTTACACATGCAAAATGATGAACCAAGCCCTCTCTGGAACCAAGCAGAACAATTTGAGTTTAATCCTATTATTGTTTTTCCAAAATATTGGAAACCCTGTATGTTACACAAGTGAACTACAGATTTGGAAGGAATGTAAGCGGTCATTTCATTTTATTTTATTGCATTCATTCATTCATTCATTTGCTTGCTCATTCAACTGGCCGGTGATCTGTGAGGGAAGTGCAGTGCCCAGAGCACGGCTACTTCCCTGGTGACTGCACTTTTCCACTCTGTGCTGGCATCCTGTGAGCTTGTCTGTACCCTTCGTGAGACCAAGAGCTCCATGTGAGGCACTCATGTATCCTGAGCACCAGAGGGTCCCCAGTGCTTAGCGGAGTACTCCATTAATATTTGCTGAAAGTCAAATGAATGGCTGAATGGATGGATGAATAAGTAAAGGTTGAATATCCTCGGCTCCTAATTAGAAAATTTGCCTGTGAGAAGGTAGATGTGTAGTGATGCACGCTCCAGTTTTGTCTTCAAGCACTGTCAGTAGGGAGTTTGGATACCATTAAATGCTCATCCACCGTGAGGGACCATTAAAATCCAGCAACAAATTTTACGTTGACCGTGGTCCTCCCAACACTTTCTAAATGTCCTATTGTTCCCAATAGGTAATACATGTGCATTATTCCAAAGTCAAAGCAATACAACAAGATGCACTTTGGGAAGTTCCCAGCTACTCTATCCCCCAAGCCCTATCCCTCACCCCCTCTACATAGAGTGACTATGGGAACTTGTTTGTCTGGAACGGTTCCAAGCTACATCTGTTGTCTTGGGATAAATATTAATAATTTGATTGGGCGCGGTGGCTCATACCTGTAATCCCAGCACTTTGGGAGGCCGAGGCGGGTGGGTTACCTGAGGTTGAGAGTTCGAGACCAGCCTGGCCAACATGGTGAAATGTTGTCTCTACTAAAAATGCAAAAAATTAGTCAGGTAGTCAGGTGTGGTGGTGGGTGCCTGTAATCCCAGCTACTTGGGAGGCTGAGGCAGGAGAATCGATTGAACCCAGGAGGCAGAGGTTGCAGTGAGCCAAGATCACACCACTGCACTCCAGCCTGGGCAACAGAGTAAGACTCTGTCTAAAAAACAAATTAACACTGACCCTCTCGCTCTCAAAACTATTCCATTTAGGCAAAAATAATATGTTTACCCTATCTATAGTTAACCACTTTCACCACTTCCTTCAAGCTTTTCTTGATGCAGAATCAAGCAAAGAGGAATACAGATTTCTATTTCCCCTCTTATGTATTTTTTTAAAAAATTTTTTTATTATACTTTAATCTTATGTATTCTTTTCAGCACCTGGCTTTTCTTCCTAACAACAGGGAACCCTTTTTATAGAGATGATCCTCATCTTTTCTTTCTTGTGTCCTTTCTTTTTTTCTTGCAGCTGCATGGCACGTAGATGACTATGGCTTTTTAACCAGTCTCCTATTGATGGACAATTTGGTTATTTCCAATTGTTTTTTATTACAAGTACTACATCAATGCCATTCGTTTACATGTGTGGAGTTGTACCTATAGAAAAATACTCAGAAGTAGGATTGCTGGGTCAAATACAAGTGTGTCTGTAATTTTGAAAGATATTGCCAAATCTCTCTTCATTGAAGTCGTGAGGTTCTGCAGTCCTAAAACAAGATATGAGACATCATGTTTTCCTATAACTTTGCTCTTTTTTTTTTTTTTTTCTTTTGAGATGGAGTCTCATTCAGTCACCCAGGCTGGAGTACAGTGGCACTATCTTGGCTCACTGCAACCTCTGCCTCCCGAGTTCAAGTGATTCTCCTGCCTCAGCCTCCCGAGTAACTGGGACTATAGGCACCCGCCACCACGCCAGGCTGATTTTTGTTTGTTTTTTTTTTTTTTAAGTAGAGATGGGGTTTCGCCATGTTGACCAGGCTGGTCTTTAACTCCTGACCTCAGGTGATCCGCCTACCTCGGCCTCCCATAACTCTGCTCTTAAATGTCTCACAGACTGCATGACTTCTTCCAAAATGTGAAACTATATCCCAGAGGTGAACACCGTTGGCTTGTTCTTTTCCCCAAACTAGACTTGGCTCCCTAGACCTGGCAAAGACATGGTAGTACATTGTTTATTCCAATAGTGATATAATTTTATGATTTTTTTCAAAAATGTTCTTTATATCAGACACTTTCATCAACTTTCAGTAAAAAAAGTTCAGTAAAATAAGAACTTTCAGTATTTTCCTATCTTTTTTTTTTTTTTTTTTTAATGATTAACGGTTTTTCTATGAAGCCACCTAACAACCTGGTTGCTGACTGGTGGTGCTTCTTTAGTTTGATGCATAAAAAGGATCGTTAGGAGCTATGGAAGACTGTCTTGTCAATAGATCTGTTGTAATTCGGCAGGTAGCATTTGGTAAGTACTCACCTGTTGTTATACTTTTCAAACTCTTCAGGCTAATGAGGTAAGTTGGGTGAATTGCCCACATACTGCTGTGCTACAAATGAAGCTACATCATTTAACTCATTACTGAAGCATTTCTCCAACTGTGGTCCGTAGGCCACCTGTAGCTAAGTCATCTGAAGTGCTTGTTAAGAGGGTAGGTTCCTGGACTGCACTTCATATCTACTCAGTTTCTCTCTGCCTGTCTCTTCACATGTTATTGTTCTGATCATTCCCACTGGTAATCATAGAACGGAAAGTCATGTGCAGGACAGCAGACTGGTGATCTGTAGGGCACTCCTAGCTCTTCTCACGGATTTTTAGAGAGCATTGTTTTCTTTCTTCCTTCCTTCCTTTCTTCCTTCCTTTCTTTTTCTTTCCTTCTTTCTTTTTTTCTTTCTCTTTCTTTCTTTCCTTCATTCATTCTTTCTTTCTTTTCTTTTTCTTTTGTTTCTGTCTCACAGTTTGTAAAGAATGTTTTATGGGCTGGGTACAGTGGCTCACACCTGTACTGCTGGTGCTTTGAGAGGCCAAGGCAGGAGGATCACTTGAGGCCAGGGGTTCGAGACCAGCCTGGTCAACATAACCAGACCCCATCTCTACAAAAGAATTAAAAATTAGCAGGGTGTGGTGGTACATGCCTGTAGTCCCAGCTACTTGGGAGGATTGCTTGTGCCCAAGAATTCAAGGCTGCAGTGAGTTACGATCACACCCCACTGCATTCCAGCCTGGGTGACAGAGCAAGACCCTTCTCTTAAAATTTTTTTTAATGTTTTATTACAAAAATTTTCAAACATATGTGAAAGTAGAAAGAATAGTACAATAACCTCCATGTATTCATTATCAACTTTTTCTTTTCTTTCTTTTTTTTTTTTTTGTGACAGAGTCTTGCTCTGTCACCCAGGCTGGAGTGCAGTGGTACGATCTCGGCTCACTGCAACCTCTGCCTCCTGGGTTCAAGCAATTCTTTCAACCTTAGCCTCTTGAGTAGCTGGAACTACAAGCATGCGCCACCACACCTGGCTAATTTTTTTGTGTGTTTTTTTAGAGAGGGGGTTTCACCATATTGACCAGGCTGGTCTCGAACTCCTGACCTCGTGATCCACCCGCCTCGGCCTCCCAAAGTGCTGGGATTACAGGTGTGAGCCACCGCACCTGGCCCCATTATTAACTTTAATAATTATCAACTCATGACTAATTTTGTTTCATCTATATCCCCACCAATGTCCCCCAACTGCCTGGAAATGCCAGACATCATTTTTTCCATCTGAAATCTATTGTAGTATGTATCTAGAATTCTTCCTGCTCCAAAAGAGGAGCAGCTGAGAGGCGGATGAGGCCCCCCCGGGCAGGTGGAGAGAGCTTATCTTGGAAGAAGGATGGCCCAGCTGGGTGTCTGGTGCATGTCCTCTGGGCTGTGTTATTCTGCTGTGAGGGGCTGCGCCAGGCACATTCTGAGGTCCTACCTGCCTCTAAAATGCAGGTTCTGTCCTGTCCCCTGAAGGGACCGTCCCTGCTTAGTTGTTATAGTTTGAATACTTGCCCGACTTTCCTCACACATTAGTAGGTATAGCTTCTGAATTTCACCAGCATTTTGCCCTCATTCCCTATGTAAGCACTTAAATTCCTAAAAGCACCCTCAGAATGACATAGTCCCACAGTCCCCCTCCAAATCCTGCTGAATCGGAAGTAGATATTTTCTTCCCTTTTTAAAGAAACACATGGCCGTATGCAATATAATAATTTCTGTTTTTATAGAGAAAACCCAAGCACATTATTAACTGTGACACCAAATATTATTTTTGATTTTATAGCCATGATAAACTACCATCTGTAATTCCTGAAAAACCTGAAAAGCTTTCTGACCTAGCTGAGCCAGGGGGCAGAATAGAGTGTGGTGAAACTGAAAAGTTTGAAAGTACTGAAAGTACTTCGAACAGATGCTCAAATATTCACATAGATAACAGAGATAATAAGGAGATAGCAAGAATAAAGCACACCAAAACTGCAGGCACTACAAAAGAACTCTTTCAATCATTTCGGAGTCACATTTCATACTACATTGTCAGAGGTGATGTTGGAAGATTAGGCTCTTGACTGCTCTTTGGCCCATGTATCCAAGGGTTTCTTGCTCTTGGAACTGCTTTTCATGAAATTGGCAACCTCACATTTTGATTTCTACAGATTCTTTTTACTGCAACAAATTTCCCTTAGCCAAGATCTTTCATCACAAGGTGAACTCTGCCTAAAGGAGATCTATTTCCTCAGGCTTAAGACACCACTGATGTCTTGTGAAAGATCACGTTTTCAGAGCAAGAAGCAGAGTTGGACACAAAGCTCAGGCTTCTCAGCCTGGCCAGTGCCTTGCTGTGTGACCACCTAGGCTCTTGGCTTTAAGACCACTTGGTGGAGGCCAGTTGAACAAAATCAATCACTGTTACCAGGCATTCTGGAAAAAAGAGGAGGCACTGGGTTCCATTTTGTTGTTGTTATAATGTTCTTGATCAGCCTAGAGTTCAAAACCATCCACAAAAGATGTGTATAACATGAGAAAATTAAATGTCCAAGAATGCAGATTGGACTGGGTTGTTATAAAGTTATAAAATAGAAACCTCTGAAGTCATAAAAAATCGCAAGTTAGAGCTACATTTATTGGCATAAAAATATTCCATAGTACATTTTATTTTCTTTGGTGTGTATTTTTATCTGTTTTTTCCCTCTCTTTGCAATGACAGATGCTACCACCAACTATTGCGAACATCAGAACAGTCACATACTCTATTGCACTGCAATCTAAATAGATACTAGGATTCTGAGAAGGTGAGTGTTCCTGCTAACAGTTTCAGTAAAACGGTACAAGGAAAACTGATGACTCCTTTAATGATATCAAACTCAGAGGTCATCATGGAGATCAAATCTCCCTTAGGGAAAAGGTAGCTGTCCTGTGCAGTTGCAAATCTGACCCTTGGATAGTCACTGTCATCCTTGGAGGAGTCCATGGAGGGAGTATTTCCTTATTCTCACTAAACAGTCTTGATGGAAAAGTGAAATCAGTGCAGCTGGAAAGTTAGAAAGAAGATGATAAAATGCCCATTAAGTATTGAGGCAGGTGAAAAGGAAGGATGTTCCTTACTGTTTAAAGACCTTTGAATCTGAGGGCAGGCTTCCAGGCATTAAGCACAAAGGGAGCAAAATGTAGAGCAAACATCCGAGACGGGTCAAGATGGCGCTTCTCTACAATCAGAAGTTTTGTCTGAATTCTCCTCTGACAGGGGAAAGTTTATAAATGTATATGTTTGCTCCTGAAATAAACATTTATCAAGCACCTAGTGTATGGCAGCTTGGAGATATAAACATAAGCAAATACCATCTCTTGGCTTCAACACAATTGCAGTCAATTCAGAGTCAGCAAAAGCTGTTTCTGCGACACAGATGGGGCGATGTGGGAATGAAAAAGGGGAGGTGGCCTCTGGCGGCAGGGACGCAATTCTGAAGGACAGTGATGAGCACCACGGTGGAGGGGGGTAAAGAGGGTGACCTGTTTGAAAACAGTGAGCCACTTGTCTTGGCTGGAGGCCAGGAGAAGGCCAGTGAAGGAGAGAGTGACCAAGAAGACAAGAGGGTAAGGCGATGACCGGCTTATTAGGCCTCTATTAGACCAAGGACTTTAGACTTTATCTTACAGGAAACAACCATAGAGTTATTTTCAGTAGGGTTTATTATTATTACATATAACGATATAATTTCTGTCAGTAACATCAACCTTGGGACCAAAGCATTATCCTGCCTATACCCAGAGTTAGAAGCTTTTCAGAGGGACTAAGACATGGCTTCATTTATTTCTTTTTGTGAGTAGGGGCTGAGAACACGATGCAGCCATCACAAAAAGTCACTGATTTGACCAATGGCATTAGTAAGAAATCATTAGGACTATACTAAGCCTCAGTTGTGTAAGACTAGATTTATTATTCATTCATTCATTCATTCATTCATTCATTTCTCTAAAATAATACTTGTTGACACTCACCATGTATTAGTAATTGTGCTAGGGCTTGGAAATACAACAGGTATGACCCCTACCCGTTCTCGGCCTACAATCTAATGGGAGAAATAGAAGAATAGAACAAACAATGGAAATATAGGGGGATAGCATTGGTCTCTAAGGAGCCCTTTTCTCAACTCAGCATGAACCCTTCCCCACAGCTCTGGGTTGAAACTATTGTCTAATGTAGGCCAAGGACCCTGCTATCAAAATACTGACACTGGCTCCTGCTGTCCCAGAATGGTTGTTTTATTCTCTTGTGTTCCGAAAGGTGTTTGATCTTCAACAGTTCCCTGATTGGTGTGATAGACACTAAATGGAAGCAAAACTCTGGGTAGGTTATAGTTATATGGCTAAATAGATAATAACTGGTTCTTTTTCCAATATAGATTAAAAAATCATTATGATTAATAAAATACAAGTTCATTTGAAAATGTTACTGAATTCATTGCAACTTTTGATTGCTTTTGCTTTTTTTCCCCAATCACTAGGTACCAAAAGTACAATTACTAACATGTGGGAGAAATCCTCAAGGTTAGTTTCATGTTAAGCAGCAAACTTCATTCATCTAAATGCTGTGAATTACAGACATGAAGAATAAATTCTTAGTGGAGTGGAGAGGTGTATTAGTCAGTTTTCTCATAAATGAAACATTTCACCCAGAAATGATCGGAGATAGATAGATAGATAGATGATACATAATTGATAGGTAGGTAGATGGATGGATAGATAGATGATAATTGATAGGTAGATAGATGGATAGATAGATAGATGATAGATAATTGATAGATAGGTAGATAGATGATAGAGAGATGATAGATAATAGATAGATAGATAGATAGATAGATAGATAGATAGATAGATAAAAGAGATTTAGTATGAGGGATTCGCTCCTGTGATTATGGGGGCCAAGAAGGCTTATGATCTGCAGTCTGCAAGCTCAAGGCCCAGGAAAGCCAGTGGTGTGGTTCTGTTTCAGTGATAGAAGCCCCAGTCCAAGTCCAAAGGCTTAAGGACAAGCAGTGCTGATGTCCAAGGATAAGAGAAGATGGATGTTCCAGCTGAAGCAGGGAGCAAATTTGCCTTTCCTGCACTTTTGCATTCGATTTGGGCCTGCAATGGAATGGCGATGCCCACCCACAGTGCTGAGGGGGATCTTCTTTACTCAGCCCACTGATTCAAATGCGAATCTCTTCCAGAAACACTGCCACAGACACTCTCAGAAAAATAAATGTTTTGCCAGCTATCTGGGCATCCCTTAGCCCAGTCAAGTGGACACCTAAAATTAACTGTCACAGGAGGAGAAAAGGGAGAGGGGAGGGTGTGTGGGAAAGCAGGATTCCTGGGAAGGAGGAACCAGGCATTGAGGGGACGCCATTCAAAGTGTGTGCATTTAATTCACGTATGCCAGACTCCTGGAGTTGCTAGGTGGGCTAGCATGTGTTTTAGTTATGTTCTAGGTGGGCAAGCCCCATTCTACAGAGCCTTTAATGACTCATTCAATTAATCTGTTTTACTAAATCGATTAAACTAATTTGGTTGCTCGGCTGCTTTAGTGTCACGTAGATATAACCTGGCCATCAAATGTTAGGGTTCCCTGAGGGCAAAGATCAAGCAGGCCCGTTATAATTCAAGTTTTCTAAATTCAGAATTCTCCTCCAGTAATGCTATTCACTGCATGTCTGCTTGTCACCTGCCTCTCTTTGTGCTGCCCTGTCGGCACCGGGGCTCCAGGAATTGGCATAAAAAACGGTACTCAGCCTACTGCTTCCGCTATGAGTAATGAAGTCCTGAGTCTCTGGTATCTTCACATATGACATATGTCATAGGTTCCACCAGCACCCACAAAACTGTGGCAAGGTAACTTGCAAGTAGGATAAATTCCCAGCATCTTTACAGTTGTTGACACCGTCCACTGTACTTAACCAAAGACACAGGCCCAGCCATTTAGGTCCTTGACATGGCCCCAATATACCAACGAACCACAATACTCAAGGAAATGCAGAAAATGTGATTTCAGCGTATGAAGTGTTCACCCACATTGAAAAGAAAGCCGGGTACGTGACTGTGGAATTTACCTCTAAGAGCACATCGGTTCAGAGCGTTGCCACGTAGTCCTCTTTACCATGAGCTGGAGGCTTCACTAGGATGATTCTGAGCCATCTTCTTCCAGTCGCAACAAAAGAACTATTGCTAAGTCTGTGTGCTACGCTTTGCACAATGTACCGCAATCAGAACCTCCTAAAAAGCACAGCCCCTCTCTTTTGTTATTAGTGGAATCTGTCTGCTACCAGTGCTCCTCTGCCTCTGTAAAAAAAAACAAAAACAAAAACAAACAAAAAAAAACAAAAACAAAAACAAAAAAAACCCCACTTCATCCAGAAGATGTTACAGAAATCAGAGTAAATAATACAGTTGTCCCCCTTATTCACAGTTTTGTTTTCCTTGGCTTCAGTTACCTATGGTCAACTGCAGTCTAAAAATATTACAGTATTCTGAGAGAGACAGAAGAGAGAGAAACCACATTCACATAACTTTAATTATAGCATATTGTTATAATTTCTCTATTTTTTATTATTGTTGTAATCTCCTACTGTGCCTAATTTATAAATTAAACTTTATTATAGGTGTGTATATATAAGAAAAAAATAGATATCTAGGGCTTGGTACTATCCATGGTTTCAGGCATCCACGGGGGGACTTGGATGGTATCCCCCATGGATAAGGAGGACCTATTGTACATCCATTTGTATCCCGGCCCACGGGATCGTCGAAGCAGGCCCTGGAGGAGGGAGTGGGAATTTGGGGGACAAGAGACACGAGAAATGGAGACAAGACAGTGCTCTGATCAAGTCTCATTTAATGGCGGTAATGCAATGCCTTATATACACTTGGAGGGGAAGGGGTTGGGCCAGAGGCGGAGATGATCTCATCGCGGAGGGTGTGGCTAGGTAGGTATTGGTTTCTCTGGTCAGACGTCATGTTGCGCCTGCGCTGTCAGTTGGTAATTTTCCCGGGCGCAGGATGGTGCCTGTGCTACAAAGTAACAATTTTCCTTGCGCGGGGGAAAAACAGGTGAAGAAAAAACAGGAAGAGCGCCATCTTTTATGAGGTATTGATACAAAAGAGAAACAACAAATCTAGGGAGGAGGTAGAAGGTGGAAAGGAATAGAGCTTGGGCGTTTAATCATTAATTATTAGGGCCGGGCGCGGTGGCTCAAGCCTGTAATCCCAGCACTTTGGGAGGCCGAGACGGGCGGATCACGAGGTCAGGAGATCGAGACCATCCTGGCTAACACGGTGAAACCCCGTCTCTACTAAAAAAATACAAAAAACTAGCCGGGCGCAGTGGCGGGCGCCTGTAGTCCCAGCTACTCCGGAGGCTGAGGCAGGAGAATGGCGTGAACCCGGGAGGCGGAGCTTGCAGTGAGCTGAGATCCGGCCACTGCACTCCAGCCTGGGCGGCAGAGCGAGACTCCGTCTCAAAAAAAAAAAAAAAAAAAAAAAATCATTAATTATTATTTGCTATGGCCGGGGCGCGCAGCTCCGGACACATTTGTGCAACTGCCTTGGGAACAGAGGTGAAAATTCCTGCTCTAGCAACCCTTTTGTGGATACATTTGTTCATTACTGCCTTGGAAGATGCCCCTGGACAATGAACTCTGCCTACTAAACACCATGATGGCAACCTGCTTCTATTTCATTGAGGGTTTCTTAAATGTTGGATTCAGCTCGACCACCTGAATCACCACACACAGTTACAACTTCATACATTCACTAAATTCCTGGACCTTGCACTAGACTCTAAATCCCAGCCTTCCTGGGCTTTCTGCTTTCGTGCCCAGATAAATAACATTCACTCATTTTGTCATTAACCAGACTCCCAGCTCCAGCTGGTCCAGGCCGCCCTGCCTGGCTTCCCACACAAGGCCCGTCGTCAGTGCCACGGATCTTACATCAGTGCTTCCTGATCACCATGACAACTTTCCAACCTGATATTTAAGTGCCCTTTGTTTTCATTTCTAATTTAGTGCATATATTTTAATTTTATATTCTACAAGGTAAAAGGACAATTTTTACAAATAGGAAAACTGCTTTTAAAAAATTCAGTGCTGGTCAGATACAGCGGCTCATGCCTGTAATCCTAGCACTTTGGGAGGCCGAGGTGGCTGGATCACCTGAGGTCAGGAGTTCGAGACTAGCCTGGCCAACATGGTGAAACCTTGTCTCTACTAAAAACACAAAAATTAGCCAGGCGTGGTGGTCGTCTATAATCCCAGCTACTCAGGAGTCTGAGGCAGGAGAATTGCTTGAACCCAGGAGGCAGAGGTTGCAGTGAGCTGAGATCACACCACTGCACTCCAGCCTGGGTGACAGAGCAAAACTCCGTCTCAAGCAAACAAACAAACAAAAATTCAACGCTAAGTATGTCCTTGCAAACTACTGTTAACCTTGGAAAATATAATTGAAACCTGAGAATTCAAATTAAATAAATAACTGAGCAGTACTTGATCTTTTAATAATATAGAATTAGGCCAGGTGCAGTGGCTCATGCCTGAAATCCTAACACTTTGGGAGGCCAAGGTGGGAGGATTGCTTGAGGCCAGGAGTTCCAGATCAGCCTGGGCAACACAGTGAGACCCCATCTGTACAAAAAAATAAAAATAAAATTAGCCCTGCATCATGGCCCGCACTGTAGTGCCAGCTACCTGGGGAGGCTGATGTGGGAGGGCCGCTTGAGCCTAGAAATTCGAGGGTGCAGGGAGTGATGATGGTGCTACAGTTAGGGTCAAGTCAGGAGAACAAACTGCAGCAGTTAATCCAACAGGGAGAATTTGATCTAAAGTGTTATTAACTGGGTGAATGGCAGGTCCCTCTTGCTGCTGTAACAATTACCACTAATTTAGTGACTTAAGACAACACAAATCTATTACCTTACAGTTCCAGAGGTTAGATATCTGAAATCGTTTCACTGGGTTAAATCGAGGTGCTGGCAGAACTGTGTTCCTTCTGGAGGCCCTAGGGGACAGTCTGTTTCCTTCCCTTTCCCAGCTTCTAGAGGCCACCTGCACTTCCTGTGGCATGGCCCCCATTGCTCCAGCCTGCTTCCCTTGCTGCATCTCCTTCTCTGACTCTGGCCCTGCTGTTGTCCTCCCATAAGGACCCTTGTGATTACACTGGGCCCAAGCAGATAATTCTGGGTAATCTTCCCATCTCTCAGTGCTTAAATTAATCACACCTGCAGAGTCCCTCTTGTCATATAACATAACCTATTCCCAGGGTTGAGGGATTAGGGTGTAGGCCTCTTTAGAGGACCATTATTCTGAAAGAGTAACTAACAAGCAAAAACAGAACGCTAAGGTATCATAATTTATGGACTGAATCAGCAACTGCAGGAAGCCGCAACCTCCCCTAGGGTTGAAGTCATGAAGAGAAGAGGTTGGAATGTTTAAAACTTGGAGCCTTCAAAATGGGACTCCGCAGGGCAGAAACACAGACCTCGGAGGATGAGATGCGGATGGCTAGTGCTGGTGTCTCTGGAGGGGCCCAATGAGGCAGATTCTCTGAAGGTGGGGAGAACCACAAACTACTGCATCCACAGTAAAGTGCGGCAGCGGGGGCGAGGGGTGAGGGCTGGGCAGTGGGGTGGAGAGCAATGCTGGCCAGGCAGGAAACAGACAGGAACCTCACAAGGAGCTCCAAGAAGGGGCAGATCCCTCTCACCCTTCTTCCTGCCTGCTGGTCTTCCTCTAGTGCTCCTCATCGGCAGAGTCCAAAAGGCAGCCAGCAGGCAAAGGATGTGTGCAGAGACATCACAAACAGAGCACAGAAGGGAAGCGCGAAGCTGAGAGACAGGAGCTTTCCAGGCGCCACAGGACTCAACTTGATGGAAGGCAAAACGCATGATCAACCAATTGTTCTTGAGCAAGATTTCTGGATCAATACAGTGGATGCTGCATCAGATCATTTCACAATAATAAGTGAAAGGAAACCCATAGAGGAGAGGTCCTGAGTCACAAAGTCAGATTTTGAAAAATCTATCCCATTTTGAGAGTGCAGTCTATGTGTGTTCACTCATATTTCGGCCTCGTTTTAATGACTTGTGTGTATACAGTCTTTCTAGACCTCATTTTCCATTTTCATACACCAGGGTGGTTGTTTTTTACAATACTACATATGTTCTTTAATGTACTCCAGATATCAAACTATTCTTGAATTATAAGAGCAAGGTTCAAAGAGTTCAACGTTCTTGTGTCTGTCTAGCATTTTATGCTCCATGGTGACTTCTAGAATGCACCTGGCATAAGCACCTGCCGTGCTCTTATTGTGCTCTTTCACTCTCGAGTAGACTAATTACGATGCTCCTGCATCTCAGCCTCAGTTGGCTACTATTGCTTTCACCATCATTCACTAAAGAATGACTCAAACTAAAATATTTATTCAACTGTTTCTAACACCCCGTCCTCACTAATTCTGTTTGCTTTCCTCTCCCCTATTTATAAATTGCATCGTTTGATGATTTTATACCATAGTACCAAATTGCTGCACCTCTGACAGTTTTATTTATTTATTTATTTATTTTTGAGACAGAGTCTTGCACTGTCACCCAGGCTGGGGTACAGTGGCATGATCTTGGCTTACTACAACCTCCACCTCCCAGGTTCAAGCAATTCTCTCACCTCAGCCTCCCGAGTAGCTGGGACTACAGGTGCCCACCACCACACCTGGCTAATTTTTATATTTTTAGTAGAGATGGGGTTTTATCATGTTGGCCAAGCTGGTCTCAAACTCCTAACCTCAAGTGATCGCCATGGCCACCTTGGCCTCTCAAAATGCTGGGATTACAGGCATGAGCCACGTGCCTGGTCTCTAAAAGTTTTATTTTTATTTCCAATCATTGATTAACCACTTCATTGGAATGCTTTTGTAAGTGGATTTTTTCAATGAAAAAAAAAATCCAATACAAAGAAAATAAAAATTATATCAGGAATTTATTCCAAGAGCATTGTTCAGGATGAATTAGGTCTCTATAAACTCATCCTGCTCCCACACACATTTTATATTTCCATCTATTCAATAAAAAAGACGGTAGAAAGTGGTGAGCCTAAGTAACTGATTATAAAGTCCCAAAGCACTCAAAGCTGTTGGAACATGTGATATTCAGTGTAACTACTGAGGCAGGAATAACAGATTACCTTACACAAAACGGATTTTTCAACAAGAATTTATATTTAAGGGAGTTTTCTGCTTAAGGACTTTACTTTCGTTAATTTCTCTTTTATCACTACTTCCTCTTCTATTATTTTTGTCGATTATAATGTTTAAGATTTCTTTCTTTGTTAAAAAAAACACTGCTGTACTTTTGGTTTTGATAGTATTCCCTTGCTCTTAGTTTGGCTTTTTTTTTTCCCCTCTCACAGCCACCATACAGTTATCCAAATGTTTATATTTTAGGTTTTCACTGTTCTCACATCTTTCTATGGGATGATCAATTTTTGAAGGACAATCTTTTTATCCCCTAATAATTGACCAATTGCATCTTATTTTCTTGTTTTATTACCTGAGTAACTGCAGTGTATATAGTTTCCTTTTTCTCCTCTGAGTTTCTCACTAATACCTTAACAGTTTGGGTTTATATAACAAATGTCCTTACGCTTCCCAGGTAAATGTATAAAAGTAAGGACATTGTTATAGAGGGGTGTGCGTGTGAGTGTGTGTGTAATCAAAGATAAAAGAAATATTGTGAGACTATACCCATGTTTCACTTCTGTTCATCTTATGCTCTTTATATAAAACACAAACATGTTAAGTTCATGTACACATGATTTCTAAGATTTTCTTTTGTAGGTTGCCTTTTCCTTTACTCTGATTCTTTTCATTTATACCTAATCATCTTCCTTCCTGGCGGTTCCATTTCTAGTTGTGAGAGTATAAGTAATTCAGATTAATCCTCTTGTTGAGAGCTAGAAAAGCTAATAATTACCTTTTGAAAATGTTTGAAGGCATCCGCGAACTGCAAAGTTAGTGCAGAATCAAGAAGCCAAGATATTAGAAAAGAAGGAAACACAGAGAGATGAGCAGGCATTAGGATCGCTGGAGTTTTCTGAAGAGGCAGATGAGAGGCTGAGGAGCTCAGCAGAGGCACTGAAAGCTCATGAAGCTTGGGAGAAATACCTGGAGCTCGTACAATACCAGAGAAGGAGATTCTAGTAATTCCCCTAAGCTTTGGAAAAGCTACAAGACTACACTCTAAGACCAAGAGTGAACTATAAGTGGGCTGACCTTCACAGGGACTAGAGCCAGATTCAAATCATCTCAATCTCTGATTAGACTAAGGTTATCTGGGGTTGCTAACAAGAAGAAAAAATTTCCCTCTTTATTGAAAGATAATAACATCTCAGACTTCGATTTATCTCTACAATTTTTTATATACAACACCTGGCACTCATTAAAAGATAATCAGACATTTGAAGAAACAAGTTAATGTGGTAGATAACCAAGGGAAAAATAGACAATAAAGAAATGAATTCCAAGTATCTAAGTTATCAGACACACAGACCTTAAAATAACTGCACTTTACACGTTCACTGATAAAAAAGACAAGGTTTAGAATTTATGTAGAAAACTGGAAATGATTTTTAAATGAAATTTCTGGAATAGAAAAACTCTATAATGAGTTTAACAACTGAAAAGAGAATTAGTGAACTGAAAGGTCAGTAAGAAATATCCAAAATAAAAGCACAGAGAGATTTAAAAAACCTAATAACAAATGCAGGAAAGAGGCTAAGAAACAGAGGATACAGTAAAAAGTTTTAAAATATGAGTCACTTGGTGTTCAGAGCAGAAGAAAGAGAGAATTAGACAGAAGGTATATTTGCCAAGTTAACAGTTGGGAATTTTCCAGACTGGGTGGGTGATATCAAACTGGATTCAGGAAGCGCCACAAAACCAAGAAAGTAAATGTAAAGAAAATGACACCTTTGCACACTGTAGCACAAATGTTGAAAACCAAAGGCAAAAATGCCTTAGAAATAACTAAGAAAAACAAGCTCCAAATTAGCAGCAATAGGACCGACAGTTAGCATTCCAACAGAAGCAATAAGGCCAGGAGACAACAGAATGATATCTTCAAAATACCAAAAGGAAATAATTGTAATCTATGTTTCATCCAAAATGTCTTCTAAAATGTTGGTTAAATACATTTTCAGATAAACAAGAATGAAGAGAATTCAGCAGTAGCAGACCAGCACTAATGAAAATACCAAAAGATCTTCAGGCGGAAAGAAAGTGATCCCAGATGGCAGCTCAGAGATGCCGAAAAGAATGAAGAAAAAACCGAAAGCTAATCACACAAGGACTGTAAGTGAATATCAATGGTTTAAATCATCATAAAAAAATATTTGGAGGCTTAAATATATACAAAGCAAAACACATGGCAGAGTCACTTTGGAAAGCAATGTGGTAGTTTCTTAAAAAGCTAAGCATACATTACCATGTGACCCAGCACTTCCAGTGTCCCTGAAACGGTGAATGTATATACAAATCGCGGAATATCAGCACAGTAGAATGCCACTCAGCTCGATAGAATAGTAGAAAGCAATGGCCAGGTAGTTTATCTCGATTAAGAAAAAAGCTCCATGCTGCTTGCAGAAGACACACAACAAAGATAAGGATACAGAATTCAGAAGTATGGAAAGTAAGGAAAGAGAAAAAATACATTATGCAAACATTAACCGAAAAAAGCCAAGGTTACTGTATTAATACAAGAGAAAGTAGAAGGCCGGGTGCTGTGGCTCACGCCTGTAATCGCAGCACTTCGGGAGGCCGAGGCCGGCGGATCATCTCAGGTCAGGAGCTCGAGACCAGCCTGATCAACACGGAGAAACCCCATCTCTACTAAAAACACAAAATTATCCAGGCGTGGTGGTACATGCCTGTAGTCCCAGCTACTCAGGAGGCTGAGGCGGGAGAATCGCTTGAACTCGAGAGGCAGAGGTTGCAGTGAGCCAAGATCGTGCCATCGCACTCAGCCTGGGCAATAACAACGAAACTCCATCTCAAAAAAAAAAAAAAAAAAAAAAGAGAAAGACTTTAAGGTAAAAATAATTACTAGAGGTATATAGGAATATTTCATAATAATCTATAATCAAATTTACCAGAAAGATATAATAATTACTCAAATATGCACATCTAATAACACAGCCTCAGAATGTATGAGACAAAAATTAACCTTACGATAGAAAGAAATGAAGAATTCTGCAATCATAGTGGGAGCTTTTAACATACTCTCTCATTAAGAAGACAAAAACAAAACAAAAACCAGGCAAGGTGGCTCACACCTTATAATCTCAGCACTTTGGGAGGCCAAGGTGGGAGGATTGCTTGAGCCCAGGAGTTTGAGACCAGCCTGGGCTATGAGATAAGACAAAAAATAAAATTAGCTTGGTGCACTGGTGTGTACCTGTAGTTTCAGCTGCTTTGGGAGGCTAGGGCAGGAGGATTGCTTGAGCCCAGGAGTTTGAGGCTGCACTGAGCTATGATCTCACCACTGTACCGCAGCCTGAGTGACAGAACAAGACCCTATCACAAATAATTAATTAATTAATTAATTAAAAATTCAAATATATATTTTTAAAGACAAAAAAGAGATTTGAACTTCACAATTAACAAACTTGATCTGCCGACATATAAAGACTATTTCACCTAATGCTATAGAATTCATTTGTTTGAAACCACAGAGTATTTATAAAAATTACCACATACTGATTCTAAATGCAATCTCAACAAATATCAAAGGCTTTAAATAAAAATGGTTGTTGTCTGGCTAGGAGAGTTACATTATAAATAGATTATAAGAAGATAATTTGAAGATCCCTCCATATGTGGAAATTAATAATTATTCTTTAAATAATCCATAAATCAAAGAAGAAAAAGCAATGTATATTGGAACATATTTTAGTAGAATGAAAATGAAAATATTACAAAGAATATTGGTAATGGGTGGCTAAAGCCACAGAGGAAAATTTATATCCATATAGTACACACAATAGAAAAAAAAAAAAAGGCTGAAAAAGCAATAATGTAAGCATCTCTGAGAGTGGAAAAAACACACTCCAAGTGCTTTATTGCTATTCTTTCACTGTACGACAACAATCAACACGGAAGACTTCCGTGATCAAATATGGGGGTTTCTCCCCAAACACCAAGAAAGCAAGCAATTCTGCAGCCAACGCCCCAGCTGGGTGTCCTCCAATTCACCTTCAGCATTATCTACCTGGAGAGAGTGTCAGATCCCACAGGCTGAAGCAAAGTCCCCAAGACTGCTCCCACCTCAGACACCAGTGGCAAGTCTGGGCCTCAGGAGCTTCTGACCAATGAGCTTCGAGTTGGTGTTCCCACAATCCCCTCTTTGAATTTGATTGATTTGCTCTCAGAGAACTCAGAAAAACACTTAAGTTTACCAGTTTAATATAAAGAATATTACAAAGGACACAGATGAAAAGATGCATAGGGCGAGGTGTGGGGGAAGGGACACAGAGCTTCCAGGTCTTTCCAGGGTGCGCCTCCTACAGGAGCCTCCACGTGCTTGGCCAGCGCTAAAGCTCTCCCTACCCTATCCTCTTGGGCCTTTTACGGAGACTTCACTGGGCAGGCATGCTTGACAACCATGTAGATACGTGATTGGACAAAAAGGGTCTGATCTAATACTCATAGACTGAGTGGGGACCCCCAGCAAGGCCTGCCTGTTGAGATTTTCCTTGGCCTCTTTGTGCGGCATACGTTCTTCCAGGGTGTGGGGCACGAGCCCCTTCTGAAATGAGGGTCTTATGACGCACGGTCACGTACGGGAATAGTTGAGCCCAGCCTTGAGCAAGGGAAAGGAGGGCAGGAGAAGGTCAGAGAAAGAGAGATAATTTGTTTTCTGAGTCCTGCTTCTGAGGCCTGAAGTTCCCCAACATTATTACAAGACTGTAACAGGAGCTACGGGAGTTATAAGACAGGAGCTGTGGATAAAAACCTACATACATATATGTTTTAATTATGTATATATTGTATGTATTATGTAATATCCCAGCATCTATTTCAAAAAGTTAGAAAAATATCAAGTTAAACTCAAAGATAGTAAAAGAGAGAAAGTATGAAAGAGAAGAACTAAATGGAATAGAAAACAAATTAAAAATATATATATATATACACACACACATATATATACACACACACATATATATACACACACACACACATATATATATTAACTTTCTCTCTTTTCCTTGATCCATCCCACCAGGGACTTAGGACTTTGCTAGTCTTTTCAAAGAACTAGCCGTCATGCCGGGCCCATGGGTTTTTTTTGTTGTTGTCATTCTTGCAAAATTAAAACAGCAATGTCTAAAAAGGTGAATACATTGTGACCAAACTGACTTATTTCAAGAGTAAGAATGGTTAAATATTTGAAAACGTAAAATTCATCTCATTAACAGAAAAAAAAAGAGAAAACATAACACTGCCTTCTAGATAAATGCTGAAAAGGAATTTAATGAAATTCAATATACATTCATGATCAGATCTCTTAGCAAATATAGGTAGAACTGCTTCAATCTGATAAAATGCACCAACAAAAAACTTACATAAACATTTTGATTAAATGTTAAAAACTTTCCCTCTGAAATTGAGAATAGACAATAGTGTCCTGGCCAATCTGATGAGCAAGAGAAAGAAAACAAGCATAAGAATGTGAACACAAGGACTAAACCTGTCCCTATTTACAGGCAATTCAGTGGTGTACATAGAAAATCCACTGGGCATGGTGGCTCACGTCTATAATCCCAGCAGTTTGGGAGGCTGAGGCAGGAGGATCTCTTGAGCTAAGCATTTCAAGACCAGCCTGGGCAACATAGGGAGGGAGACCCCTATCTTTACAGAAAATTAGAAAAAAAGAAACAAAACACCAGGCATAGTGACATGCCTGTAGTTCAGCTACTCGAAAGGCTGAGGCAGGAGGATCACTTGAGGTTGTAGTGAGCCATGATCATGCCACTATACTCCAGCCTGGGTGACAGAGGGAGACCCAGTCTGAAAAAAAAAAAAAAGAAGAAGAAGAAAAAAATCTCGAAGAATCTACAGATGAACTACTAAATTTAAGTTTACCAAGGTTGCTGGATATACAGATGCAAAAACCAATTCTATATTTTTGTCACAACAACAAACGAAAATATAAAAAATCAATTATACCTTTTATAATAGCATTAAGCTTATCATCAACAATGTAAAAATAAACCTAAATAAAGACATGTAAGACACCTTCAGTAAAACTGTAAAAATATTATTAAGAGCAATTTTAAAACATAATAAGTGAAAAGTTATATCACGTTCATGGGTTAGTAGCTTCTATATTGTAATATAGAATATGTCAGTCTCCATGAATTCATCTACAGACTCAAAAGAAGTTCCAGGCTGGGCACAGTGGCTCACACCTGTAATCTCAGCACTTTGGGAGGCCGAGGCAGGTGGATCACTTGAGGTCAGGAGTTTGAGACCAGCCTGGCAGACATGGTGAAACCCTGTCTCTACTAAAAATACAAAAATTAGCTGGGCATGGCGGCATGCACCTGTAATCCCAGCTACTCTGGAGGTTGAAGCAGGAGAATCACTTGAACCCGAGAGGCAAGGTTGCAGTGAGCCAAGATCATGCCATGGCACTCCAACCTGGGCGACAGTGCAAGACTCCATCTTAACAGAAACAAAAACAAAGAAGTTTCAGGTTTATTTTTTGTGGCAGTTGACCAGGTAACTCTAAAGTTTATGGGAAAGTTAAAAGGACCATAAACAGAAGGTGTTACCCCAGAGAAAGGTCAAGAAACCAATCTAAAGCACATTAAATCAACAGGACACCATTTTCCATCAATCAAATTGGCAAAGACATCGCAAATGATAACACTCCATGCTGGCAAGAGTGTAATAAACTAATTTGTATGCACACCTAGAAGGGTGCACACAGGCACAACCTGTCTGGAAAGCCACGACAAGCAAATTGGAAAGAAAACATGGAGATGTTTAGAATTTCATATCCCCCATCACAGCGCTTCACCTTCCAGGAATCTAACTTTTGAAAATAATATTGATCACACACTTGGCTAAAGTTTTATGTGTGAGGGTGCTGCAGCCTTATTTGCCGTGGCAAGAGTATGAAATCACCTAAATGTTCACACACACACACACACACACACCAGAATGATTACATTACCATGCCCACCTATAGTGAGACAGGCAGTCAATCAGAGGAAATGTTTCCTGAAGGCAATTTAATAAAATGAAGAAATGCTAGTAATTATAAAGTGAAAGAAGGATATGCAAACTGGAGACATTGGAAACAGCCCAAACACTTATCAGCAGCAGATGGACGAGAAACAGCATGTAGCATTGACATACATGCAATGGAATATTCTTTAGCCGTTTTAAAATTTTATTTATTTGAGATGGAGTGTCGCTCTTGTCGCTCAGGTTGAAGTGCAGTGGTGTGATCTCGGCTCACTGCAACTTCTGCTTCCTGGGTTCAAGCGATTCTCCTTGCCTCAGCCTCCCGAGTAGCTGGGACTACAGATACGCACCACTGTGCCTGGCTAATTTTTGTATTATTGGTAGAGACGGGGTTTCGCCAAGTTGACCAGATTGGTCTCGATCTCCTGACCTCAGACAATCCACCTGCCTCGGCCTCCCAAAGTGCTGAGATTACAGGCATGAACTACCACGTCCAGCCATTCTTTAGCCTTTAAAAGGAATTAAATAGCACTACATGTGACAACTTGAGTCAACCTTGAGAACATTATCTAAGTGAAATAGGCCAGACACAAAAGACAAATATTCTACGATTCCACTTATAGGAGTTACCTAGAATAGACAACTTATTAAAGACAGCAAGTAGAATCGAGGTTATCAGGGGCTACGGGGAAGCAGAAATGGAGAATTATTCTTTGGTGTGTACAGAGTTTCAGTTTATTTTTCCAGAAAAAGTTCTGGAAATGGATAGTGGTAATGGTTGCACAACCTTGTGAAGAAACTGCCACTGAATTATGCACTTGAAATTGGCTAAAATGGTAATTTTTGTGTTAAGAATATTTTACCATAATAGAAAATGCGTAGAAAAAACTGTATGCATGATTTTTTTAAAAACACATGCTTTGAGACATAGGACAATGTGTAGTGAGATATTAAGGTGTAATCTCAGAGTATTCATTGATTCATTGAAAAAAGCTAATTCTATTGAGTCCCTGCTTGTGCCAGTTACTCTTCTCGTTCTGGGGACGGAGCTTGATAAACAAGACAAACAGCCCCTTGCTCTAGTGGAGGGGGTCACGGACACTGGGGTTATAAGAAGATTCTTTCGTTTTTGCCCCTTTCTATATTTTCCCAATCTTTCCAATAGGCACTGTATTTTTATGTATGGGGAAAATATAAATGGAAGAAGGGAGGCAATTATGAGATCAACATTGGCCCGAGATGGTTGTTAATTTTCCTCTTCCTCCTGGGCTTATGCTGTGAGCACACACCTCATTAATACAGACAGGACCAGGTCCGATGACGATGAGGGAGGGATGCAGGAGGATCGGAACTGACGGAGCAAGAGAGTGGCGCCTGCTCAGTCTGCCATCCTGCTGTCTCCCAGCTATGCTTTGAGCTTTCTGGCTTCCAGAGGCACCCGAACTCCAGTGATCTGTCAACCCCCCTCACTCCACCCAGTGGTCGTTTACATCAGTGTTCAAAAGATCCAGAGCTGCTCTTTTTTTGGTGCTGGGATTTTTATTCTTTTAACAATAGTCCTGCAATAGCTCTTGAATAATTATCTTGACCCCTCCTCTGCTTATACCAGGCTATCACCCTTCTAGAGACTCGAAAAGTTATCTGAAAATATCAGGCAGAGGTTAATAAATGAAAGGCCTCAGCACCTTTCCTCCAAGAAATTATTG